>NW_024731253.1:0-101763 GCF_018991925.1 Homarus americanus | reverse complement strand
AATGAAATATATATGGATCCACGTGTTTCGAAGCAGAATTTGGTAAAACGTTGCTCTGATCACCTAAACGGCACGGGTGGTCCCCATTAGAAGTTCATGGCGCCATAAGGTCGTTGAACAGGCTTTGTGTGAAATATAGTAGAGTCTAGGACTGCTTTTATTGTCCTGGTGGCCCAGAGGTAGCATACCCCGGCCACAATTATAAGATCTTGGATTTGAATCCTGGTGGGGTGAGGTGTTGATTATATGTAGAAGTCCGTGTGCTGTATTGGGCTAATGAAATATATATGGATCCTCGAGTTTCGAAGCCGCATTTAGTAAAACGTTGCTCTGATCACTTAAGCGGCACGGGTGGTCCCCATTAGAGGTTCACGTCTCCATAAGCTCGTTGAACAGGCTTTGTGTGAAATATAGCATAGTCTAGGACTGCTTTTACTGTCCTAGTGTCCCAGAGGTAGCGTTCCCCGGTCACAATTATAAGAGCGTGGGTTCAAATCCTGGTGGGGTGAGGTGTTGATTATTTGTAGAAGTCCGCGTACTTTATTGGGCTAATGAAATATATATGGATCCTCGTGTTTCGAAGCCGGATTTGGTAAAACGTTGCTCTGATCACCTAAGCGGCACAGATGGTCCCCATTAGAGGTTCACAGCGTCATAAGCTCGTTGAACAGGCTTTGTGTGAAATATAGCAGAGTCTAGGAATGCTTTTATTGTCCCAGGTTCAGAGGTAGCTGCCCCCTCGTCACAATTAGAAGATCGTGGGTTCGAATCCTGGTGGTGGGGTGAGGTGTTGATTATATGTAGAAGTCCGCGTGCTTTATTGGGCTAATGAAATATATATGGATCCTTGTGTTTCGAAGCCGGATTTGGTAAAACGTTGCTCCGATCACCTAAGCGGCACGGGTGGTCCCCATTAGTGGTTCACGGTGCGATAAGCCCGTTGAACAGGCTTTGTGTGAAATATAGCAGAGTCTAGGAATTCTTTTATTGTCCTGGTGGCCCAGAGGTAGCGTCCCCCGGTCACAATTATAAGATAGTGGGTTCAAATCCTGGTGGGGTGAGGTTTTGATTATATGTAGACGTCCGCGTGCTTTATTGGGCTAATGAAATATATATGGATCCTCGGGTTTCGAAGCCGCATTTGGTAAAACGTTGCTCTAATCACCTAAGTGGCACCGGTGTTCCCCATTAGAGGTTCACGTCGCCATAAGCTCGTTGAACAGGCTTTGTGTGAAATATAGCAGAGTCTAGGACTGCTTTTATTGTCCTAGTGGCCCAGAAGTAGCGTTCCACGGTCACAATTATAAGATCGTGGGTTCAAATCCTGGTGGGGTGAAGTGTTGATTATATGTAGAAGTCCGCGTGATTTATTGGGCTAATGAAAAATATATGGATCCACGTGTTTCGAAGCCGGATTTGGTAAAACGTTGCTCTGATCACCTAAGCGGCACGGGTGGTCCCCATTAGAGGTTCACGGCGCCATAAGCTCATTGAACAGGCTTTGTGTGAAATATAGCAGTCTAGGACTGCTTTTACTGAACTGGTGGCCAAGAGGTAGCGTTCCCCGGTCACATTTATAAGATCGTGGGTTCAAATTCGGGTGGGGTGAGGTGTTGATTATATGTACAAGTCCGCGTACTTTATTGGGCTAATGAAATATATATGGATCCTCGAGTTTCCAAGCCGGATTTGGTAAAACGTTGCTCTCTCCACCTAAGCGGCAGGGGTGGTCCCCTATAGTGGTCCCAAGGCGCCATAATCTCGTTGAACAGGTTTTGTGTGAAATATAACAGAGTCTAGGACGGCTTATAGGGTCCTGGTGGCTCAGAGGTAGCGTTCCCCAGTCACAATTATTAGATCGTGGGTTCGAATCCTGGTTGGGGTGAGGTGTTGATTATATAAAGAAGTCCGCGTGCTTTATTGGGCTAATGAAATATATATGGATCCTCGTGTTTCGAAGCCGCATTTGGTAAAACGTTGCTCTGATCACCCAAGCGGCACGGGTGGTCCCCATTACAGGTTCACGGCGCCATAAGCTCGTTAAACAGGCTTTGTGTGAAATATAGCAGAGTCTAGGACTGCTTTTATTGTCCTGGTGGCCCAGAGGTAGCGTTCCCCGGTCACAATTAGAAGATCGGCTTCAAATCCAGGTGGGGTGAGGCGTTGAATATATGTAGAAGTCAGCGTGCTTTATTGGGCTAATGAAATATATATGGATCCTCGTGTTTCGAAGCCGCATGTGGTAAAACGTTGCTCTGATCACCTAACTGGCAAAGGTGGTCCCCTATAGTGGTTCACAGCGCCATAAGCTCGTTGAACAGGCTTTGTGTGAAATATAGCATAGTCTAGGACTGGTTTTATTGTCCTGGTGGCCCAGAGGTAGCGTTCCCCTGTCACAATTATAAGATCGTGGGTTTGAATCCTGGTGGGGTGAGGTGTTGATTATATGTAGAAGCCCGAGTGCTTTATTGGGCTAATGAAATATATATGGATCCTCGTGTTTCCAAGCCGGATTTGGTAAAACGTTGCTCTCATCACCTAAGCGGCACGGGTGGTCCCCATTAGAGGTTCATGGCGCCATAAGATCGTTGAACAGGCTTTGTGTGAAATATGGTAGAGTCTTGGACTGCTTTTATTGTCCTGGTTGCCCAGAGGTAGCTTTCCCCGTTCACAATTACTAGATCGTGGGTTCAAATCCTGGTTGGGTGAGGTGTTGATTAAATGTAGAAGTCCGTGTGCTTTATTGGGCTAATGAAATATATATGGATCCTCGTATTTCCAAGCCGGATTTGGTAAAACGTTGCTCTTATCACCTAAGCGGCACGGGTGGTCCCCATTAGAGGTTCATGACGCCATAAGGTCGTTGAACAGGCTTTGTGTGAAATATAGTAGAGTCTAGGACTGCATTAATTGTCCTGGTTGCCCAGAGGTAGCGTTCTCCGGTCACAATTATAAGATCGTGGTTTAAATCCTGGTGGGGTGAGGCGTTGATTATATGCAGAAGTCCGCGTGCTTTATTGGGCTAATGAAATATATATGGATCCACGTGTTTCGAAGCAGGATTTGGTAAAACGTTGCTCTGATCACCTAAGCGGCACGGGTGGTCCCCATTAGAGGTTCATGGCGCCATAAGGTCGTTGAACAGGCTTTGTGTGAAATATAGTAGAGTCTAGGACTGCTTTTATTGTCCTGGTGGCCCAGAGGTAGCATACCCCGGCCACAATTATAAGATCTTGGGTTTGAATCCTGGTGGGGTGAGGTGTTGATTATATGTAGAAGTCCGTGTGCTTTATTGGGCTAATGAAATATATATGGATCCTCGAGTTTCGAAGCCGCATTTAGTAAAACGTTGCTCTGATCACTTAAGCGGCACGGGTGGTCCCCATTAGAGGTTCACGTCTCCATAAGCTCGTTGAACAGGCTTTGTGTGAAATATAGCAGAGTCTAGGACTGCTTTTATTGTCCTGGTGGCCCAGAGGTAGCATACCCCGGCCACAATTAGAAGATCGTGGGTTCGAATCCTTTTGGGGTGAGGTGTTGATTATATGTAGAAGTCCGCGTGCTTTATTGGGCTAATGAAATATATATGGATCCTTGTGTTTCGAAGCCGGATTTGGTAAAACGTTGCTCCGATCACCTAAGCGGCACGGGTGGTCCCCATTAGTGGTTCACGGTGCCATAAGCCCATTGAACAGGCTTTGTGTGAAAAATAGCAGAGTCTAGGAATGCTTTTATTGTCCTGGTGGCCCAGAGGTAGCGTCCCCCGGTCACAATTATAAGATAGTGGGTTCAAATCCTGGTGGGGTGAGGTGTTGATTATATGTAGACGTCTGCGTGCTTTATTGGGCTAATGAAATATATATGGATCCTCGAGTTTCTAAGCCGCATTTGGTAAAACGTTGCTCTGATCACCTAAGCGGTACGGGTGGTCACCATTAGAGGTTCACGTCTCCATAAGCTCGTTGAACAGGCTTTTAGTGAAATATAGCAGAGTCTAGGACTGCTTTTATTGTCCTAGTGTCCCAGAGGTAGCGTTCCCCGGTCACAATTATAAGATCGTGGGTTCAAATCCTGGTGGGGTGAGGTGTTGATTATATGTAGAAGTCCGCGGACTTTATTGGGCTAATGAAATATATATGGATCCTCGTGTTTCCAAGCCGGATTTGGTAAAACGTTGCTCTTATCACCTAAGCGGCACGGGTGGTCCCCATTAGAGGTTCATGGCGCTATAAGGTCGTTGAACAGGCTTTGTGTGAAATATAGTAGAGTCTAGGACTGCATTTATTGTCCTGGTTGCCCAGAGGTAGCGTTCCCCGGTCACAATTATAAGATGGTGGGTTTAAATCCTGGTGGGGTGAGGCGTTGATTATATGTAGAAGTCCGCGTGCTTTATTGGGCTAATGAAATATATATGGATCCACGTGTTTTGAAGCAGGATTTGGTAAAACGTTGCTCTGATCACCTAAACGGCACGGGTGGTCCCGATTAGAAGTTCATGGCGCCATAAGGTCGTTGAACAGGTTTTGTGTGAAATATAGTAGAGCCTAGGACTGCTTTTATTGTCCTGGTGGCCCAGAGGTAGCGTTCCCCGGTCACAATTATAAGATCGTGGGTTCAAATCCTGGTGGGGTGAGGTGTTGATTATATGTAGAAGTCCGTGTGCTTTATTGGGCTAATGAAATATATATGGATCCTCGAGTTTCGAAGCCGCATTTAGTTAAACGTTGCTCTGATCACCTAAGCGGCACGGGTGGTCCCCATTAGAGGTTCACGTCTCCATAAGCTCGTTGAACAGGCTTTGTGTGAAATATAGCAGAGTCTAGGACTGCTTTTATTGTCCTAGTGTCCCAGAGGTAGCGTTCCCCGGTCACAATTATAAGATCGTGGGTTCAAATCCTGGTGGGGTGAGGTGTTGATTATATGTAGAAGTCCGCGTACTTTATTGGGCTAATGAAATATATGTGGATCCTCGTGTTTCCAAGCTGGATTTGGTAAAACGTTGCTCTTATCACCTAAGCGGCATGGGTGGTCCCCATTAGAGGTTCATGGCGCCATAAGATCGTTGAACAGGCTTTGTGTGAAATATGGTAGAGTCTTGGACTGCTTTTATTGTACTGGTTGCCCAGAGGTAGCTTTCCCCGTTCACAATTATAAGATCGTGGGTTCAAATCCTGGTTGGGTGAGGTGTTGATTATATGTAGAAGTCCGTGTGCTCTATTGGGCTAATGAAATATATATGGATCCGAGTGTTTCCAAGCCGGATTTTGTAAAACGTTGCTCTTATCACCTAAGCGGCACGGGTGGTCCCCATTAGAGGTTCATGGCGCCATAAGGTCGTTGAACAGGCTTTGTGTGAAATATAGTAGAGTCTAGGACTGCATTAATTGTCCTGGTTGCCCAGAGGTAGCGTTCCCCGGTCACAATTATAAGATCGTGGTTTAAATCCTGGTGGGGTGAGGCGTTGATTATATGCAGAAGTCCGCGTGCTTTATTGGGCTAATGAAATATATATGGATCCACGTGTTTCGAAGCAGGATTTGGTAAAACGTTGCTCTGATCACCTAAGTGGCACGGGTGGTCCCCATTAGAGGTTCATGGCGCCATAAGATCGTTCAACAGGCTTTGTGTGAAATATGGTAGAGTCTAGGACTGCTTTTATTGTCCTGGTTGCCAAGAGGTAGCGTTCCCCGGTCACAATTATAAGATCGTGGGTTCAAATCCTGGTGGGGTGAGATGTTGATTATATGTAGATGTCCGTGTGCTTTATTGGGCTAATGAAATATATATGGATCCTCGTATTTCCAAGCCGGATTTGGTAAAACGTTGCTCTTATCACCTAAGCGGCACGGGAGGTCCCCATTAGAGGTTCATGGCGCTATAAGGTCGTTGAACAGGCTTTGTGTGAAATATAGTAGAGTCTAGGACTGCATTTATTGTCCTGGTTGCCCAGAGGTAGCGTTCCCCGGTCACAATTATAAGATGGTGGGTTTAAATCCTGGTGGGGTGAGGCGTTGATTATATGTAGAAGTCCGCGTGCTTTATTGGGCTAATGAAATATATATGGATCCACGTGTTTCGAAGCAGGATTTGGTAAAACGTTGCTCTGATCACCTAAGCGGCACGGGTGGTCCCCATTAGAAGCTCATGGCGCCATAAGGTCGTTGAACAGGCTTTGTGTGAAATATAGTAGAGTCTAGGACTGCTTTTATTGTCCTGGTGGCCCAGAGGTAGCATACCCCGGCCACAATTATAAGATCTTGGATTTGAATCCTGGTGGGGTGAGGTGTTGATTATATGTAGAAGTCCGTGTGCTTTATTGGGCTAATGAAATATATATGGATCCTCGAGTTTCGAAGCCGCATTTAGTAAAACGTTGCTCTGATCACTTAAGCGGCACGGGTGGTCCCCATTAGAGGTTCACGTCTCCATAAGGTCGTTGAAGAGGCTTTGTGTGAAATATAGTAGACTCTAGGACTGCATTTATTGTCCTAGTTGCCCAGAGGTAGCGTTCCCCGGTCACAATTATAAGATGGTGGGTTTAAATCCTGGTGGGGTGAGGCGTTGATTATATGCAGAAGTCCGTGTACTTTATTGGGCTAATGAAATATATATGGATCCTTGTGTTTCGAAGCCGGATTTGGTAAAACGTTGCTCCGATCACCTAAGCGGCACGGGTGGTCCCCATTAGTGGTTCACGGTGCCATAAGCCCGTTGAACAGGCTTTGTGTGAAATATAGCAGAGTCTAGGACTGCTTTTATTGTCCTGGTCTCCCAGAGGTAGCGTCCCCCGGTCACAATTATAAGATAGTGGGTTCAAATCCTGGTGGGGTGAGGTGTTGATTATATGTAGACGTCCGCGTGCTTTATTGGGCTAATGAAATAAATGTGGATCCTCGTGTTTCCAAGCCGGATTTGGTAAAACGTTGCTCTTATCACCTAAGCGGCATGGGTGGTCCCCATTAGAGGTTCATGGCGCCATAAGATCGTTGAACAGGCTTTGTGTGAAATATGGTAGAGTCTAGGACTGCTTTTATTGTCCTGGTTGCCCAGAGGTAGCGTTCCCCGGTCACAATTATAAGATCGTGGGTTCAAATCCTGGTGGGGTGAGGTGTTGATTATATGTAGAAGTCCGTGTGCTTTATTGGGCTAATGAAATATATATGGATCCTCGTGTTTCCAAGCCGGATTTGGTAAAACGTTGCTCTTATCACCTAAGCGGCACGGGTGGTCCCCATTAAAGGTTCATGGCGCCATAAGGTCGTTGAACAGGCTTTGTGTGAAATAAAGTAGAGTCTAGGACTGCATTTATTGTCCTGGTTGCCCAGAGGTAGCGTTCCCCGGTCACAATTATAAGATCGTGGGTTTAAATCCTGGTGGGGTGAGGCGTTGATTATATGCAGAAGTCCGCGTGCTTTATTGGGCTAATGAAATATATAAGGATCCATGTGTTTCGAAGCAGGATTTGGTAAAACGTTGCTCTTATCACCTAAGCGGCACGGGTGGTCCCCATTAAAGGTTCATGGCGCCATAAGCTCGTTGAACAGGCTTTGTGTGAAATATAGCAGAGTCTAGGAATGCTTTTATTGTCCTGGTGGCCCAGAGGTAGCGTTCCCCGGTCACACTTAGAAGATCGTGGGTTCGAATCCTGGTGGGGTGAGGTGTTGATTATATGTAGACGTCTGCGTGATTTATTGGGCTTATGAAAAATATATGGATCCACGTGTTTCGAAGCCGGATTTGGTAAAACGTTGCTCTGGTCACCTAAGCGGCATGGGTGGTCCCCATTAGAGGTTCACGGCGCCATAAGCTCATTGAACAGGCTTTGTGTGAAATATAGCAGAGTCTAGGACTGCTTTTACTGAACTGGTGGCCCAGAGGTAGCGTTCCCCGGTCACATTTATAAGATCGTGGGCTCAAATCCTGGTGGGGTGAGGTGTTGATTATATATAGAAGTCTGCGTGCTTTATTGGGCTAATGAAATATATATGGATCCTCGTATTTCCAAACCGGATTTGGTAAAACGTTGCTCTGATCACCTAAGCGGCACGGGTGGTCCCCATTAGAGGTTCACGGCGCCATAAGCTCATTGAACAGGATTTGTGTGAAATATAGCAGAGTGTAGGACTGCTTCTATTGTCCTGGTGGCCCAGAGGTAGCGTTCCCCGGTCACAATTATAAGATCGTGGGTTGAAATCCGGGTGGTGTGAGGTGTTGATTATATGTACAAGTCCGCATGCTTTATTGGGCTAATCAAATATATATGGATCCTCGAGTTTCCAAGCCAGATTTGGTAAAACGTTGCTCTCTCCACCTAAGCGGCACGGGTGGTCCCCTATAGTGGTCCCACAGCGCCATAAGCTCGTTGAACAGGTTTTGTGTGAAATATAACAGAGTCTAGGATGGGTTATAGTGTCCTGGTGGCTCAGAGGTAGCGTTCCCCGGTCACATTTATAAGATCGTGGGCTCAAATCCTGGTGGGGTGAGGTGTTGATTATATGTAGAAGTCCGTGTGATTTATTGGGCTAATGAAATATATATGGATCCTCGTATTTCCAAGCCGGATTTGGTAAAACGTTGCTCTGATCACCTAAGCGGCACTGGTGGTCCTCATTAGACGTTCTTGGCGCCATAAGCTCGTTGAACAGGATTTGTGTGAAATATAGCAGAGTCTAGGAATGCTTTTATTGTCCTGGTGGCCAAGAGGTAGCGTCCCCCGGTCACAATTATAAGATAGTGGGTTCAAATCCTGGTGGGGTGAGGTGTTGATTATATGTAGACGTCCGCGTGCTTTATTGGGCTAATGAAATATATATGGATCCTCGAGTTTCGAAGCCGCATTTGGTAAAACGTTGCTCTGATCACCTAAGTGGCACGGGTGGTCCCCATTAGAGGTTCACCTCGCCATAAGCTCGTTGAACAGGCTTTGTGTGAAATATAGCAGAGTCTAGGACTGCCTTTATTGTCCTAGTGGCCCAGAGGTAGCGTTCCCCGGTCACAATTATAAGATCGTGGGTTCAAATCCTGGTGGGGTGAGGTGTTGATTATATGTAGAAGTCTGCGTGATTTATTGGGCTAATGAAAAATATATGGATCCACGTGTTTCGAAGCCGGTTTGGTAAAACGTTGCTCTGATCACCTAAGCGGCACGGGTGGTCCCCATTAGAGGTTCACGGCGCCATAAGCTCGTTGAACAGGCTTTGTGTGAAATATAGCAGAGTGTAGGACTGCTTTTATTGTCCTGGTGGCCCAGCGGTAGCGTTCCCCGGTCACAATTATAAGATCGTGGGTTCAAATCCGGGTGGGGTGAGGTGTTGATTATATGTACAAGTCCGCATGCTTTATTGGGCTAATCAAATATATATGGATCCTCGAGTTTCCAAGCCAGATTTGGTAAAACCTTGCTCTCTCCACCTAAGCGGCACGGGTGGTCCCCTATAGTGGTCCCACCGCGCCATAATCTCGTTGAACAGGTTTTGTGTGAAATATAACAGAGTCTAGGACGGCTTATAGTGTCCTGGTGGCTCAGAGGTAGCGTTCCCCGGTCACAATATATAAGATCGTGGGTTCGAATCCTGGTTGGGGTGAGGTGTTGATTATATAAAGAAGTCCGCGTGCTTTATTGGGCTAATGAAATATATATGGATCCTCGTATTTCCAAGCCGGATATGGTAAAACTTTGCTCTGATCACCCAAGCGGCACGGGTGGTCCCCATTAGAGGTTCACGGCGCCATAAGCTCGTTAAACAGGCTTTGTGCGAAATATAGAAGAGTCTAGGACTGCTTTTATTGTCCTGGTGGCCCAGAGGTAGCGTTCCCCGGTCACAATTAGACGATCGTGGGTTCGAATCCTGGTGGGGTGAGGTGTTGATTATATGAAGAGGTCCGCGTGCTTTATTGAGCTAATGAAATATATATGGATCCTCGTCTTTCAAACCCGCATTTGGTAAAACGTTGCTCTGATCACCAAAGCGGCACGGGTGGTCCCCATTAGAGGTTCACGGCGCCATAAGCTCGTTGAACAGGCTTTGTGTGAAATATAGCAGAGTCTAGGACTGCTTTTATTGAACTGGTGGCCCAGAGGTAGCGTTCCCCTGTCACAATATATAAGATCGTGGGTTCGAATCCTGGTTGGGGTGAGGTGTTGATTATATAAAGAAGTCCGCGTGCTTTATTGGGCTAATGAAATATATATGGATCCTCGTATTTCCAAGCCGGATTTGGTAAAACGTTGCTCTGATCACCTAAGCGGCACGGGTGGTCCCCATTAGAGTTTCACGGCGCCATAAGCTCGTAGAACAGGATTTGTGTGAAATATAGCAGAGTGTAGGACTGCTTTTATTGGCCTGGTGGCCCAGAGGTAGCGTTCCCCGGTCACAATTATAAGATCTTGGGTTCAAATCCGGGTGGGGTGAGGTGTTGATTATATGTACAAGTCCGCGTGCTTTATTGGGCTTATGAAATATATATGGATCCTCGAGTTTCCAAGCCAGAATTGGTAAAACGTTGCTCTCTCCACCTAAGCGGCACGGGTGGTCCCCTATAGTGGTCCCACGGCGCCATAAGCTCGTTGAACAGGTTTTGTGTGAAATCTAACAGAGTCTAGGACGGCTTATAGTGTCCTGGTGGCCTAGAGGTAGCGTTCCCTGGTCACAATTATAAGATCATGGGTTCAAATCCTGGTGGGGTGAGGTGTTGATTATATGTGGAAGTCCGCTTGCTTTATTGAGCTAATGAAATATATATGAATCCTCGTGTTTCGAAGCTGCATTTGGTAAAACGTTGCTCTGATCACCTAAGTGGCACGGGTGGTCCCCATTAGAGGTTCACGGCGCCATAAGCTCGTTGAACAGGATTTGTGTGAAATATAGCAGAGTGTAGGACTGCTTTTATTGAACTGGTGGCCCAGAGGTAGCGTTCCCCGGTCACAATTAGATGATCGTGGGTTTGAATCCTGGTGGGGTGAGGTGTTGATTATATGAAGATGTCCGCGTGCTTTATTGTGCTAATGAAATATATATGGATCCTCGTCTTTCAAACCCTCATTTGGTAAACCGTTGCTCTGATCACCTAAGCGGTACGGGTGGTCCCCATTAGAGGTTCACGGCGCCATAAGCTCGTTGAACAGGCTTTGTGTGAAATATAGCAGAGTATAGGACTGCTTTTATTGAACTGGTGGCCCAGAGGTAGCGTTCCCCGGTCACAATTATAAAATCGTTGGTTCAAATCCGGGTGGGGTGAGGTGTTGATTATATGTACAAATCCGCGTGCTTTATTGGGCTAATGAAATATATATGGATCCTCGAGTTTCCAAGCCAGAATTGGTAAAACGTTGCTCTCTCCACCTAAGCGGCACGGGTGGTCCTCTATAGTGGTCCCACGGCGCCATAAGCTCGTTGAACAGGTTGTGTGTCAAATATAACAGAGTCTAGGACGGCTTATAGTGTCCTGGTGGCTCAGAGGTAGCGTTCCCCGGTCACAATTAGACGATCGTGGGTTCGAATCCTGGTGGGGTGAGGTGTTGATTATATGAAGAGGTCCGTGTGCTTTATTGAGCTAATGAAATATATATGGATCCTCGTCTTTGAAACCCGCATTTGGAAAAACGTTGCTCTGATCACCAAAGCGGCACGGGTGGTCCCCATTAGAGGTTCAAGGCGCCATAAGCTCGTTGAACAGGCTTTGTGTGAAATATAGCAGAGTCTAGGACTGCTTTTATTGAACTGGTGGCCCAGAGGTAGCGTCTCCCGGTCACTTTTATAAGATCGTGGGCTCAAATCCTGGTGGGGTGAGGTGTTGATTATATGTAGAAGTCCGCGTGCTTTATTGGGCTAATGAAATATATATGGATCCTCGTATTTCCAAGCCGGATATGGTAAAACGTTGCTCTGATCACCTAAGCGGCACGGGTGGTCCCCATTAGACGTTCACGGCGCCATAAGCTCGTTGAACAGGCTTTGTGTGAAATATAGCAGAGTCTAGGACTGCTTTTATTGAACTGGTGGCCCAGAGGTAGCGTCCCCCGGTCACAATTATAAGATCGTGGGCTCAAATCCTGGTGGGGTGAGGTGTTGATTATATGTAGAAGTCCGCGTGCTTTCCAAGCCGGATTTGGTAAAACGTTGCTCTGATCACCTAAGCGGCACGGGTGGTCCCCATTAGAGGTTCACGGCGCCATAAGCTCGTTGAACAGGCTTTGTGTGAAATATAGCAGAGTCTAGGACTGCTTTTATTGTCCTGGTGGCCCAGAGGTAGCGTTCCCCGGTCACAATTATAAGATCGTGGGTTCAAATCCTGGTGGGGTGAGGTGTTGATTATATGAAGAAGTCCGCGTGCTTTATTGGGCTAATGAAATATATATGGATCCTTCGTCGCATTTGGTAAAACGTTGCTCTGATCACCTTAAGCGGCACTGGTGGTCCCCATTAGAGGTTCACGGCGCCATAAGCTCGTTGAACAGGCTTTGTGTGAAATTTAGCAGAGTCTAGGACTGCTTTTATTGTCCTGGTGGCCCAGAGGTAGCGTTCCCCGGTCACAATTATAAGATCGTGGGTTCAAATCCTGGTGGGGTGAGGTGTTGATTATATGTAGAAGTCCGCGTGCTTTATTGGGCTAATGAAATATATATGGATCCTCGAGTTTCCAAGCCAGATTTGGTAAAACGTTGCTCTCTCCACCTAAGCGGCACGGGTGGTCCCCTATAGTGGTCCCACGGCGCCATAAGCTCGTTGAACAGGTTTTGTGTGAAATATAACAGAGTCTAGGACGGCTTATAGTGTCCTCGTGGCTCAGAGGTAGCGTTCCCCAGTCACAATTATATGATCGTGGGTTCGAATCCTGGTGGGGTGAGGTGTTGATTATATGAAGAGGTCCGCGTGCTTTATTGAGCTAATGAAATATATATGGATCCTGGTCTTTCAAACCCGCATTTGATAAAACGTTGCTCTGATCACCTAAGCGGCACGGGTGGTCCCCATTAGAGGTTCACGGCGCCATAAGCTCGTTGAACAGGCTTTGTGTGAAATATAGCAGAGTCTAGGAATGCTTTTATTGTCCTGGTGGCCCAGAGGTAGCGTTCCCCCGTCACAATTAGAAGATCGTGGGCTTGAATCCTATTGGGGTGAGGTGTTGATTATATGAAGAAGTCCGCGTGCTTTATTGGGCTAATGAAATATATATGGATCCTCGTGCTTCGGAGCCGCATTTGGTAAAACGTTTCTCTGATCACCTAAGCGGCACGGGTGGTCCCCTATAGTGGTCCCACGGCGCAATAAGCTCGTTGAACAGGTTTTGTGTGATATATAACAGAGTCTAGGACGGCTTATAGTGTCCTGGTGGCTCAGAGGTAGCGTTCCCCAGTCACAATAATAAGATCGTGGGTTCGAATCCTGGTGGGGTGAGGTGTTGATTATATGAAGAAGTCCGCGTGCTTTATTGGGCTAATGAAATATATATGGATCCTTGTGTTTCGAAGCCGCATTTGGTAAAACGTTGCTCTGATCACCTAAGCGGCACGGGTGGTCCCCATTAGAGGTTCACGGCGTCATAAGCTCGTTGAACAAGCTATGTGTGAAATATAGCAGAGTCTAGGACTGCTTTTATTGTCCTGGTGGCCCAGAGGTAGCATACCCCGGTCACAATTATAAGATCGTGGGTTTGAATCCTGGTGGGGTGAGGTGTTGATTGTATGTAGAAGTCTGCGTGCTTTATTGGGCTAATGAAATATATATGGATCATCGAGTTTCCAAGCTAGATTTGGTAAAACTTTGCTCTCTCCACCTAAGCTGCACGGGTGGTCCCTAATAGTGGTCCCACGGCGCCATAAGCTCGTTGAACAGGTTTTGTGTGAAATATAGCAGAGTCTAGGACGGCTTATAGTGTCCTGGTGGCTCAGAGGTAGCGTTCCCCAGTCACAATTATAAGATCGTGGGTTCGAATCCTGGTGGGGTGAGGTGCTGATTATATAAAGAAGTCCGCGTGCTTTATTGGGCTAATGAAATATATATGGATCCTCGTGTTTCGAAGCCGCATTTGGTAAAACGTTGCTCTGATCACACAAGCGGCACGGGTGGTCCCCATTAGAGGTTCACGGCGCCATAAGCTCGTTAAACAGGCTTTGTGTGAAATACAGCAGAGTCTAGGACTGCTTTTATTGTCCTGGTGGCCCAGAGGTAGCGTTCCCCGGTCACAATTAGACGATCGTGGGTTTGAATCCTGGTGGGGTGAGGTGTTGATTATATGAAGATGTCCGCGTGCTTTATTGTGCTAATGAAATATATATGGATCCTCGTCTTTCAAACCCTCATTTGGTAAACCGTTGCTCTGATCACCTAAGCGGTACGGGTGGTCCCCATTAGAGGTTCACGGCGCCATAAGCTCGTTGAACAGGCTTTGTGTGAAATATAGCAGAGTCTAGGACTGCTTTTATTGAACTGGTGGCCCAAAGGTAGCGTTCCCCTGTCCCAATTAGAAGATCGTGGGTTTGAATCCTGGTGGGGTGAGGTGTTGATTATATGAAGAAGTCCTCGTGCTTTATTGGGCTAATGAAATATATATGGATCCTCGTGCTTCGAAGCCGCATTTGGTAAAACGTTGCTCTGTTCACCTAAGCGGCACTGGTGGTCCCCATTAGACGTTCATGGCGCCATAAGCTCGTTGAACAGGATTTGTGTGAAATATAGCAGAGTCTAGGACTGCTTATATTGTCCTGGTGGCCCAGAGGTAGCATTCCCCGGTCACAATTATAAGATCGTGGGTTCAAATCCTGGTGGGGTGAGGTGTTGATTATATGTAGAAGTCCGCGTGCTTTATTGGGCTAATGAAATATATATGGATCCTCGAGTTTCCAACCCAGATTTGGTAAAACGTTGCTCTCTCCACCTAAGCTGCACGGGTGGTCCCCTATAGTGGTCCCACGGCGCCATAAGCTCGTTGAACAGGCTTTGTGTGAAATATAATAGAGTCTAGGACGGCTTATAGTGTCCTGGTGGCTCAGAGGAAGCGTTCCCCAGTCACAATTATAAGATCTTGGGTTTGAATCCTCGTGGGGTGAGGTGTTGATTATATGTAGAAATCTGCGTGCTTTATTGGGCTAATGAAATATATATGGATCCTCGTGTTTCGAAGCCGCATTTGGTAAAACGTTGCTCTGATCACCTAAGCGGCACGTGTGGTCCCCTATAGTGGTTCACAGCCCCATAAGCTCGTTGAACAGGCTTTGTGTGAAATATAGCAGAGCCTAGGACTGCTTTTATTGTCGTAGTGGCCCAGAGGTAGCATTCCCCGGTCACAATTATAAGATCGTGGGTTCAAATCCTGGTGGGGTGAGGTGTTGATTATATGTAGAAGTCCGCGTGCTTTATTGGGCTAATGAAATATATATGGATACTCGTGTTTCCAAGCTGGATATGGTAAAACGTTGCTCTGATCACCTAAGGGGCACAGGTGGTCCCCATTAGAGGTTCATGGCGCCATAAGGTCGTTGAACAGGCTTTGTGTGAAATATAACAAAGTCTAGGACTACTTTTAGTGTCCTGGTGGTCCACAGGTAGCATTCCCCGGTCACAATTATAAGATCGTGGGTTCGAATCCTGGTGGGATGAGGTGGTGATTATATGTAGAAGTTCACGTGCTGTATTGGGCTAATGAAATATATATGGATCCTCGTGTTTCAAAGCCGGATTTGGTAAAACGTTGCTTTGTTCACCTAAGCGGCACTGGTGGTCCCCATTAGAGGTTCACGGCGCCATAAGCTCATTGAACAGGATTTGTGTGAAATATAGCAGAGTGTAGGACTGCTTTTATTGTCCTGGTGACCCAGAGGTAGCGTTCCCCGGTCACAATTATAAGATCGTTGGTTCAAATCCTGGTGGGGTGAGGTGTTGATTATATGTAGAAGTCCGCGTGCTTTATTGGGCTAATGAAATATATATGGATCCTCGAGTTTCCAAGCCAGATTTGGTAAAACGTTGCTCTCTCCACCTAAGCGGCACGGGTGGTCCCCTATAGTGGTTCCACGGCGCCATAAGCTCGTTGAACAGGCTTTGTGTGAAATATAACAGAGTCTAGGTCTTCTTTTAGTGTCCTGGTGGTCCACAGGTAGCATTCCCTGCTCACAATTATAAGATTTTGGGTTTGAATCCTGGTGGGGTGAGGTGTTGATTATATGTAGAAGTCTGCATGCTTTATTGGGCTAATGAAATATATATGGATCCTCGTGTTTTGAAGCCAGATTTGGTAAAACGTTGCTCTGATAACCTAAGCGGCACATGTGGTCCCCATTAGAGGTTCACGGCGCCATAAGCTCATTCAACAGGCTTTGTGTGAAATATAACAAAGTCTAGTACTGCTTTTAGTGTCCTGGTGGTTCAGAGCTAGCATTCCCCGGTCACAATTATAAGATCGTGGGATCAAATCCTGGTGGGGTGAGGTGTTGATTATATGTAGAAGTCTGCATGCTTTATTGGGCTAATGAAATATATATGGATCCTCGTGTTTCGAAGCCGGATGTCGTAAAACGTTGCTCTGAACACCCAAGCAGCACTGGTGGTCCCCATTAGAGTTTCACGGCGCCATAAGCTCGTTGAACAGGCTTTGAGTGAAATATAACAAAGTCTAGGACTGCTTTTAGTGTCCTGGTGGTCCACAGGTAGCATTCCCCGGTCACAATTATAAGATCGAGGGTTCGAAGCCTGCTGGGGTGAGGTGTTGATTATATGTAGAAGTCCGCGTGCTTTATTGGGCTAATGAAATATATATGGATCCTCGTGTTTCGAAACCGGATTTGGTAAAACGTTGCTCTGAACATCTAAGCGGCACTGGTGGTCCCCATTAGAGGTTCACGGCGCCATAAGCTCATTGAACAGGCTTTGTGTGAAATAAAACAGAGTCTAGGACTGCTATTCGTGTCCTGGTGGTCCACATGTAGCGTTCCCAGGTCACAATTATAATATTTTGGGTTTGAATCCTGGTGGGGTGAGGTGTTGATTATATGTAGAAGTCCGCGTGCTTTATTGGGCTAATGAAATATATATGGATCCTCGTGTTTCGAAGCCAGATTTGGTAAAACGTTGCTCTGATAACCTAAGCGGCACAGGTGGTCCCCATTAGAGGTTCACGGCGCCATAAGCTCATTCAACAGGCTTTGTGTGAAATATATCAAAGTCTAGGACTGCTTTTAGTGTCCTGGTGGTTCAGAGCTAGCATTCCCCGGTCACAATTATAAGATCGTGGTATCAAATCCTGGTGGGGTGAGGTATTGATTATATGTAGAAGTCCGCGTGCTTTATTGGGCTAATGAAATATATATGGATCCTCGTGTTTCGAAGCTGGATGTCGTAAAACGTTGCTCTGAACACCTAAGCGGTACTGGTGGTCCCCATTAGAGTTTCACGGCGCCATAAGTTCGTTGAACAGGCTTTGCGTGAAATATAACAAAGTCTAGGACTGCTTTTAGTGTCCTGGTGGTCCACAGGTAGCATTCCCTTGTCACAATTATAAGATCGTGGGTTCGAATCCTGCTGGGGTGAGGTGATGATTATATGTAGAAGTCCGCGTGCTTTATTGGGCTTATGAAATATATATGGATCCTCGTGTTTCGAAACCGGATTTGGTAAAACGTTGCTCTGAACATCTAAGCGGCACTGGTGGTCCCCATTAGAGGTTCACGGCGCCATAAGCTCATTGAACAGGCTTTGTGTGAAATAAAACAGAGTCTAGGACTGCTATTAGTGTCCTGGTGGTCCATATGTAGCGTTCCCAGGTCACAATTATAAGATTTTGGGTTTGAATCCTGGTGGGGTGAGGTGTTGATTATATGTAGAAGTCCGAGTGCCTTATTGGGCTTATGAAATTTATATGGATCCTCGTGTTTCGACGCTGGATTTGGTAAAACGTTGCTATGGACACCTAAGCGGCACTGGTGGTCCCCATTAGAGGTTCACACCGCCATAAGCTCATTGAACAGGCTTTGTGTGAAATAAAACAGAGTCTAGGACTGCTATTAGTGTCCTGGTGGTCCACATGTAGCTTTCCCAGGTCACAATTATAATATTTTGGGTTTGAATCCTGGTGGGGTGAGGTGTTGATTATATGTAGAAGTCCGTGTGCTTTATTGGGCTAATGAAATATATATGGATCCTCGAGTTTCCAAGCCAGATTTGGTATAACGTTGCTCTCTCCACCTAAGCGGCACGGGTGGTCCCCTATAGTGGTTCCACGGCGCCATAAGCTCGTTGAACAGGCTTTGTGTGAAATATAACAGAGTCTATGACTTCTTTTAGTGTCCTGGTGGTCCACAGGTAGCATTCCCTGGTCACAATTATAAGATTTTGGGTTTGAATCCTGGTGGGGTGAGGTGTTGATTATATGTAGAAGTCTGCGTGCTTTATTGGGCTAATGAAATATATATGGATCCTCGTGTTTCGAAGCCAGATTTGGTAAAACGTTTCTCTGTTAACCTAAGCGGCACAGGTGGTCCCCATTAGAGGTTCACAGCGCCATAAGCTCATTCAACAGGCTTTGTGTGAAATATAACAGAGTCTAGGACTTCTTTTAAAGTCCTGGTGGTCCACAGGTAGCATTCCCTGGTCACAATTATAAGATTTTGGGTTTGAATCCTGGTGGGGTGAGGTGTTGATTATATGTAGAAGTCTGCGTGCTTTATTGGGCTAATGAAATATATATGGATCCTCGTGTTTCGAAGCCGGATTTGGTAAAACGTTGCTCTGAACACCTAAGCGGCACTGGTGGTCCCATTAGAGGTTCACGGCGCCATAAGCTCGTTGAACAGGCTTTGTGTGAAATATAACAGAGTCTAGGACTGCTTTTAGTGTCCTGGTGGTCAGAGGTAGCATTCCCCGGTCACATTTATAAGATCGTGGTTTCAAATCCTGGTGGGGTGAGGTGTTGATTATATGTAGAAGTCCGCGTGCTTTATTGGGCTAATGAAATATATATGGATCCTCGTGTTTCGAAGCCGGATTTCGTAAAACGTTGCTCTGAACACCTAAGCGGTACTGGTGGTTCCCATTAGTGTTTCACGGCGCCATAAGTTCGTTGAACAGGCTTTGCGTGAAATATAACAAAGTCTAGGACTGCTTTTAGTGTCCTGGTGGTCCACAGGTAGCATTCCCTTGTCACAATTATAAGATCGTGGGTTCGAATCCTGCTGGGGTGAGGTGTTGATTATATGTAGAAGTCCGCGTGCTTTATTGGGCTTATGAAATATATATGGATCCTCGTGTTTCGAAACCGGATTTGGTAAACAGTTGCTCTGAACATCTAAGCGGCACTGGTGGTCCCCATTAGAGGTTCACGGCGCCATAAGCTCATTGAACAGGCTTTGTGTGAAATAAAACAGAGTCTAGGACTGCTATTAGTGTCCTGGTGGTCCACATGTAGCGTTCCCAGGTCACAATTATAAGATTTTGGGTTTGAATCCTGGTGGGGTGAGGTGTTGATTATATGTAGAAGTCCGAGTGCCTTATTGGGCTAATGAAATATATATGGATCCTCGTGTTTCGAAGCCGGATTTGGTAAAACGTTGCTCTCTCTACGTAAGCGGCACGGGTGGTCCCCTATAGTGGTTCCACGGCGCCATAAGCTCGTTGAACAGGCTTTGTGTGAAATATAACAGAGTCTAGGACTTCTTTTAGTGTCCTGGTGGTCCACAGGTAGCATTCCCTGGTCACAATTATAAGATTTTGGGTTTGAATCCTGGTGGGGTGAGGTGTTGATTATATGTAGAAGTCTGCGTGCTTTATTGGGCTATTGAAATATATATGGATCCTCGTGTTTCGAAGCCAGATTTGGTAAAACGTTTCTCTGATAACCTAAGTGGCACAGGTGGTCCCCATTAGAGGTTCACGGCGCCATAAGCTCATTCAACAGGCTTTGTGTGAAATATATCAAAGTCTAGGACTGCTTTTGGTGTCCTGGTGGTTCAGAGCTAGCATTCCCCGGTCACAATTATAAGATCGTGGTATCAAATCCTGGTGGGGTGAGGTGTTGATTATATGTAGAAGTCCGCGTGCTTTACTGGGCTAATGAAATATATATGGATCCTCGTGTTTCGAAGCCGGATATCGTAAAACGTTGCTCTGAACATCTAAGCGGCACTGGTGGTCCCCATTAGAGTTTCACGGCGCCACAAGTTCGTTGAACAGGCTTTGCGTGAAATATAACAAAGTCTAGGACTGCTTTTAGTGTCCTGGTGGTCCACAGGTAGCATTCCCCGGTCACAATTATAAGATCGTGTGTTCGAATCCTGCTGGGGTGAGGTGTTGATTATATGTAGAAGTCCGCGTGCTTTATTGGGCTGATGAAAAATATATGGATCCTCGTGTTTCGAAACCGGATTTGGTAAAACGTTGCTCTGAACATCTAAGCGGCACTGGTGGTCCCCATTAGAGGTTCACGGCGCCATAAGCTCATTGAACAGGCTTTGTGTGAAATAAAACAGAGTCTAGGACTGCTATTAGTGTCCTGGTGGTCCATATGTAGCGTTCCCAGGTCACAATTATAAGATTTTGGGTTTGAATCCTGGTGGGGTGAGGTGTTGATTATATGTAGAAGTCCGAGTGCCTTATTGGGCTAATGAAATTTATATGGATCCTCGTGTTTCGACGCTGGATTTGGTAAAACGTTGCTATGGACACCTAAGCGGCACTGGTGGTCCCCATTAGAGGTTCACACCGCCATAAGCTCATTGAACAGGCTTTGTGTGAAATAAAACAGAGTCTAGGACTGCTATTAGTGTCCTGGTGGTCCACATGTAGCGTTCCCAGGTCACAATTATAATATTTTGGGTTTGAATCCTGGTGGGGTGAGGTGTTGATTATATGTAGAAGTCCGTGTGCTTTATTGGGCTAATGAAATATATATGGATCCTCGAGTTTCCAAGCCAGATTTGGTATAACGTTGCTCTCTCCACCTAAGCGGCACGGGTGGTCCCCTATAGTGGTTCCACGGCGCCATAAGCTCGTTGAACAGGCTTTGTGTGAAATATAACAGAGTCTATGACTTCTTTTAGTGTCCTGGTGGTCCACAGGTAGCATTCCCTGGTCACAATTATAAGATTTTGGGTTTGAATCCTGGTGGGGTGAGGTGTTGATTATATGTAGAAGTCTGCGTGCTTTATTGGGCTAATGAAATATATATGGATCCTCGTGTTTCGAAGCCAGATTTGGTAAAACGTTTCTCTGTTAACCTAAGCGGCACAGGTGGTCCCCATTAGAGGTTCACAGCGCCATAAGCTCATTCAACAGGCTTTGTGTGAAATATAACAGAGTCTAGGACTTCTTTTAAAGTCCTGGTGGTCCACAGGTAGCATTCCCTGGTCACAATTATAAGATTTTGGGTTTGAATCCTGGTGGGGTGAGGTGTTGATTATATGTAGAAGTCTGCGTGCTTTATTGGGCTAATGAAATATATATGGATCCTCGTGTTTCGAAGCCAGATTTGGTAAAACGTTGCTCTGATAACCTAAGCGGCACAGGTGGTCCCCATTAGAGGTTCACGGCGCCATAAGCTCATTCAACAGGCTTTGTGTGAAATATATCAAAGTCTAGGACTGCTTTTAGTGTGTCCTGGTGGTTCAGAGCTAGCATTCCCCGGTCACATTATAAGATCGTGGTATCAAATCCTGGTGGGGTGAGGTGTTGATTATATGTAGAAGTCCGCGTGCTTTATTGGGCTAATGAAATATATATGGATCCTCGTGTTTCGAAGCCGGATGTCGTAAAACGTTGCTCTGAACACCTAAGCGGTACTGGTGGTCCCATTAGAGTTTCACGGCGCCATAAGTTCGTTGAACAGGCTTTGCGTGAAATATAACAAAGTCTAGGACTGCTTTTAGTGTCCTGGTGGTCCACAGGTAGCATTCCCTTGTCACAATTATAAGATCGTGGGTTCGAATCCTGCTGGGGTGAGGTGTTGATTATATGTAGAAGTCCGCGTGCTTTATTGGGCTTATGAAATATATATGGATCCTCGTGTTTCGAAACCGGATTTGGTAAAAAGTTGCTCTGAACATCTAAGCGGCACTGGTGGTCCCCATTAGAGGTTCACGGCGCCATAAGCTCATTGAACAGGCTTTGTGTGAAATAAAACAGAGTCTAGGACTGCTATTAGTGTCCTGGTGGTCCACATGTAGCGTTCCCAGGTCACAATTATAAGATTTTGGGTTTGAATCCTGGTGGGGTGAGGTGTTGATTATATGTAGAAGTCCGCGTGCTTTATTGGGCTAATGAAATATATATGGATCCTCGTGTTTCGAAGCCAGATTTGGTAAAACGTTGCTCTCTCACCTAAGCGGCACGGGTGGTCCCCTATAGTGGTTCCACGGCGCCATAAGCTCGTTGAACAGGCTTTGTGTGAAATATAACAGAGTCTAGGACTTCTTTTAGTGTCCTGGTGGTCCACAGGTAGCATTCCCTGGTCACAATTATAAGATTTTGGGTTTGAATCCTGGTGGGGTGAGGTGTTGATTATATGTAGAAGTCTGCGTGCTTTATTGGGCTAATGAAATATATATGGATCCTCGTGTTTCGAAGCCAGATTTGGTAAAACGTTTCTCTGATAACCTAAGCGGCACAGGTGGTCCCCATTAGAGGTTCACGGCGCCATAAGCTCATTCAACAGGCTTTGTGTGAAATATATCAAGTCTAGGACTGCTTTTGGTGTCCTGGTGGTTCAGACTAGCATTCCCTGGTCACAATTATAAGATCGTGGGTTCGAATCCTGCTGGGGTGAGGTGTTGATTATATGTAGAAGTCCGCGTGCTTTATTGGGCTAATGAAATATATATGGATCCTCGTGTTTCGAAGCCGGATATCGTAAAACGTTGCTCTGAACATCTAAGCGGCACTGGTGGTCCCCATTAGAGTTTCACGGCGCCATAAGTTCGTTGAACAGGCTTTGCGTGAAATATAACAAAGTCTAGGACTGCTTTTAGTGTCCTGGTGGTCCACAGGTAGCATTCCCCGGTCACAATTATAAGATCGTGTGTTCGAATCCTGCTGGGGTGAGGTGTTGATTATATGTAGAAGTCCGCGTGCTTTATTGGGCTGATGAAATATATATGGATCCTCGTGTTTCGAAACCGGATTTGGTAAAACGTTGCTCTGAACATCTAAGCGGCACTGGTGGTCCCCATTAGAGGTTCACGGCGCCATAAGCTCATTGAACAGGCTTTGTGTGAAATAAAACAGTCTAGGACTGCTATTAGTGTTCTGGTGGTCCACATGTAGCGTTCCCAGGTCACAATTATAAGATTTTGGGTTTTAATCCTGGTGGGGTGGGGTGTTGATTATATGTAGAAGTCCGAGTGCCTTATTGGGCTAATGAAATATATATGGATCCTCGTGTTTCGAAGCTGGATTTGGTAAAACGTTGCTATGAACACCTAAGCGGCACTGGTGGTCCCCATTAGAGATTCACACCGCAATAAGCTCGTTGAACAGGCTTTGCGTGAAATATGCAGAGTCTAGGACTGCTTTTATTGTCCTGGTGGTCCACAGGTAGCATTCCCTGGTCACAATTATAAGATTTTGCGTTTGAATCCTGGTGGGGTGAGGTGTTGATTATATGTTGAAGTCCGCGTGCTTTATTGGGCTAATGAAATATATATGGATCCTCGAGTTTCCAAGCCAGATTTGGTAAAACGTTGCTCTCTCCACCTAAGCGGCATGGGTGGTCCCCTATAGTGGTCCCACGGCGCCATAAGCTCGTTGAACAGGCTTTGTGTGAAATATAACAGAGTCTAGGACGGCTTATAGTGTCCTGGTGGCTCAGAGGTAGCGTTCCCCAGTCATAATTATAAGATCGTGGGTTCGGGTGGGGGGTTGTGTATATATGAAGTCCGTTGCTTGCTAATGAAATAATATATATATGGATCCTGTTTCGAAGCCGCATTTGGTAAAACGTTGCTCTGATCACCTAAGCGGCACGGGTGGTCCCTTATAGTGGTTCACAGCGCCATAAGCTCGTTGAACAGGCTTTGTGTGAAATATAGTAGAGTCTTGGACTGCTTTTATTGTCCTGGTGGCCCAGAGGTAGCATACCCCGGTCATAATTATAAGATCGTGGGTTTGAATCCTGGTGGGGTGAGGTGTTGATTATATGTAGAAGTCCGAGTGCTTTATTGGGCTAATGAAATATATATGGATACTCGTGTTTCCAAGCCGGATATGGTAAAACGTTGCTCTTATCACCTAAGGGGCACGGGTGGTCCCCATTAGAGGTTCATGGCGCCATAAGGTCGTTGAACAGGCTTTGTGTGAAATATAGTCGAGTCTAGGACTGCTTTTATTGTCCTGGTGGCCAAGAGGTTGCGTACCCCGGTCATAATTATAAGGTCGTGGGTTCAAATCCTGGTGCGGTGAGGTGTTGATTATATGTTAAAATCTGCGTGCTTTATTAGCCTAATGAAATATATATCGATCCTCGTGTTTCGAAGCCAGATTTGGTAAAACGTTGCTCTGATCACCTAAGCGGCACAGTTGGTCCCTATTAGAGGTTCACGGCGCCATAAGCTCGTTCAAAAGGCTTTGTGTTAAGTATAACAGCGTCTACGACTGTTCTTAGTGTCCTGGTGGCCCAGAGGTAGCGTTCCTCAGTCACAATTTTAAGATCGTAGGTTCGAATCCTGGTGGGGTGAGGTGTTGATTATATGTTAAAATCTGCGTGCTTTATTAGCCTAATGAAATATATATGGATCCTCGTGTTTCGAAACAGGATTTGGTAAAACGTTACTCTGAACACCTAAGCGGCACTGGTGGTCCTCATTAGAGGTTCACTGCGCCATAAGCTCGTTGAACAGGCTTTCTGTGAAATATAACAGAGTCTAGGACTGCTTTTAGTTTCCTAGTGGTCCACAGGTAGCGTTCCCTGGTCACAATTATAAGATTTGGGTTTGAATCCTGGTGGGGTGAGGTGTTGATTATATGTAGAAGTCCGCTTGCTGTATTGGGCTAATGAAATATATATGGATCCTTGTTTTTCGAAGCCGCATTTGGTAAAACGTTGCTCTGATCACCTAAGCGGCACGGGTGGTCCCCATTAGAGGGTCACGGCGCCATAAGCTCATTCAACAGGTTTTGTGTGAAATATAACAGAGTCTAGGACTGCTTTTAGTTTCCTGGTGGTTCAGAGGCAGCATTCCCCGGTCACAATTATAAGATCGTGGGATCAAATCCTGGTGGGGAGAAATGTTGATTATATGTAGAAGTCCGCGTGCTTTATTGGGCTAATTAAATAAATATGGATCCTCGTGTTTCGAAGCCTGATTTGGTAAAACGTTGCTCCGATCACCTTAGCAGCACAAGTGGTCCCCATTAGAGGTTCACGGCGCCATAAGCTCGTTCAACAGGCTTTGTGTGAAGTATAGCAGCGTCTACGACTGCTTTTAGTGTCCTGGTGGCCCAGAGGTAGCGTTCCCCGGTCACAATTTTAAGACCGTAGGTTCGAATCCTGGTGGGGTGAGGTGTTGATTATATATTAAAATTTGCGTGCTTTATTAGCCTCATGAAATATATATCGATCCTCGTGTTTCGAAGCCGGATTTGGTAAAACGTTGCTCTGATCACCTAAGCGGCACGGGTGGTCCCTATTAGAGGTTCACGGCGCCATAAGCTCATTGAACAAGCTTTGTGTGAAATATAACAGAGTCTAGGACTGCTTTTAGTGTCCTGGTGGCCCAGAGGTAGCGTTCCCCGGTCACAATTATATGATCGTGGGTTCAAGTCCTGGTGGGGTGAGGTGTTGATTATATGTAGAAGTCCGTGTGCTTTATTGGGCTAATGAAATATATATGGATCCTCGTGTTTCGAAACGGGATTTGGTAAAACGTTGCTCTGAACACCTAAGCGGCACTGGTGGTCCCCATTAGAGCTTCATGGCGCCATCAGCTCGTTGAACAGGCTTTGTGTGAAATATAGTAGAGTCTTGGACTGCTTTTAGTGTCCTGGTGGCCCAGAGGTAGCATACCCCGGTCATAATTATAAGATCGTGGGTTTGAATCCTGGTGGGGTGAGGTGTTGATTATATGTAGAAGTCCGAGTGCTTTATTGGGCTAATGAAATATATATGGATACTCGTGTTTCCAAGCCGGATATGGTAAAACGTTGCTCTGATCACCTAAGGGGCACGGGTGGTCCCCATTAGAGGTTCATGGCGCCATAAGGTCGTTGAACAGGCTTTGTGTGAAATATAGTAGAGTCTAGGACTGCTTTTATTGTCCTGGTGGCCCAGAGGTAGCATACCCCGGTCATGATTATAAGATCCTGGGTTCAAATCCTGGTGGGGTAAGGTGTTGATTATATGTCAAAATCTGCATGCTTTATTAGCCTAATGAAATATATATCGATCCTCGTGTTTCGAAGCCGGATTTGGTAAAACGTTGCTCTGATCACCTAAGCGGCACGGGTGGTCCCCATTAGAGGTTCACGGCGCCATAAGCTCGTTCAACAGGCTTTGTGTTAAGTATAACAACGTCTACGACTGCTCTTAGTGTCCTGGTGGCCCAGAGGTAGCGTTCCTCAGTCACAATTTTAAGATCGTGGGCTTGAATCCTGGTGGGGTGAGGTGTTGATTATATGAAGAAGTCCGCGTGCTTTATTGGGCTAATGAAATATATATGGATCCTCGTGCTACGAAGCCGCATTTGGTAAAACATTGCTCTGATCACCTAAGCGGCACTGGTGGTCCCCATTAGAGGTTCATGGCGCCATAAGCTCGTTGAACAGGCTTTCTGTGAAATATAACAGAGTCTAGGACTGCTTTTAGTGTCCTAGTGGTCCACAGGTAGCGTTCCCTGGTCACAATTATAAGATTTTGGGTTTGAATCCTGGTGGGGTGAGGTGTTGATTATATGAAGAGGTCCGCGTGCTTTATTGAGCTAATGAAATATATATGGATCCTGGGCTTTCAAACCCGCATTTGATAAAACGTTGCTCTGATCACCTAAGTGGCACGGGTGGTCCCCATTAGAGGTTCACGGCGCCATAAGCTCGTTGAACAGGCTTTGTGTGAAATATAGCAGAGTCTAGGACTGCTTTTATTGAACTGGTGGCCCAGAGGTAGCGTTCCCCGGTCACATTTATAAGATCGTGGGCTCAAATCCTTGTGGGGTGAGGTGTTGATTATATGTAGAACTCCGCGTGCTTTATTGGGCTGATGAAATATATATGGATCCTCGTGTTTCGAAACCGGATTTGGTAAAACGTTGCTCTGAACATCTAAGCGGCACTGGTGGTCCCCATTAGAGGTTCACGGCGCCATAAGCTCATTGAACAGGCTTTATGTGAAATAAAACAGAGTCTAGGACTGCTATTAGTGTTCTGGTGGTCCACATGTAGCGTTCCCAGGTCACAATTATAAGATTTTGGGTTTGAATCCTGGTGGGGTGAGGTGTTGATTATATGTAGAAGTCCGAGTGCCTTATTGGGCTAATGAAATATATATGGATCCTCGTGTTTCGAAGCTGGATTTGGTAAAACGTTGCTATGAACACCTAAGCGGCACTGGTGGTCCCCATTAGAGGTTCACACCGCAATAAGCTCGTTGAACAGGCTTTGCGTGAAATATGACAGAGTCTAGGACTGCTTTTATTGTCCTGGTGGTCCACAGGTAGCATTCCCTGGTCACAATTATAAGATTTTGCGTTTGAATCCTGGTGGGGTGAGGTGTTGATTATATGTTGAAGTCCGCGTGCTTTATTGGGCTAATGAAATATATATGGATCCTCGTGCTTCGAAGCCGCATTTGGTAAAACGTTGCTCTGATCACCTAAGCGGCACTGGTGGTCCCCATTAGAGGTTCATGGTGCCATAAGCTCGTTGAACAGGATTTGTGTGAAATGTTGCAGAGTGTAGGACTGCTTTTATTGTCCTGGTGGCCCAGAGGTAGCGTTCCCCGGTCACAATTATAAGAGCGTGGGTTCAAATCTTGGTGGGGTGAGGTGTTGATTATATGTAGAAGTCCGGGTGCTTTATTGGGCTAATGAAATATATATGGATCCTCGAGTTTCCAAGCCAGATTTGGTAAAACGTTGCTCTCTCCACCTAAGCGGCATGGGTGGTCCCCTATAGTGGTCCCACGGTGCCATAAGCTCGTTGAACAGGTTTTGTGTGAAATATAACAGAGTCTAGGACGGCTTATAGTGTCCTGGTGGCTCAGAGGTAGCGTTCCCCAGTCATAATTATAAGATCGTGGGTTCGAATCCTGGTGGGGTGAGGTGTTGATTATATGAAGAAGTCCGCGTGCTTTATTGGGCTAATGAATTATATATGGTTCCTCGTGTATCGAAGCCGCATTTGGTAAAACGTTGCTCTGATCACCTAAGCGGCATGGGTGGTCCCTTATAGTGGTTCACAGCGCCATAAGCTCGTTGAACAGGCTTTGTGTGAAATATAGTAGAGTCTTGGACTGCTTTTATTGTCCTGGTGGCCCAGAGGTAGCATACCCCGGTCATAATTATAAGATCGTGGGTTTGAATCCTGGTGGGGTGAGGTGTTGATTATATGTAGAAGTCCGAGTGCTTTATTGGGCTAATGAAATATATATGGATACTCGTGTTTCCAAGCCGGATATGGTAAAACGTTGCTCTTATCACCTAAGGGGCACGGGTGGTCCCCATTAGAGGTTCATGGCGCCATAAGGTCGTTGAACAGGCTTTGTGTGAAATATAGTCGAGTCTAGGACTGCTTTTATTGTCCTGGTGGCCAAGAGGTTGCGTACCCCGGTCATAATTATAAGGTCGTGGGTTCAAATCCTGGTGCGGTGAGGTGTTGATTATATGTTAAAATCTGCGTGCTTTATTAGCCTAATGAAATATATATCGATCCTCGTGTTTCGAAGCCAGATTTGGTAAAACGTTGCTCTGATCACCTAAGCGGCACAGTTGGTCCCTATTAGAGGTTCACGGCGCCATAAGCTCGTTCAAAAGGCTTTGTGTTAAGTATAACAGCGTCTACGACTGTTCTTAGTGTCCTGGTGGCCCAGAGGTAGCGTTCCTCAGTCACAATTTTAAGATCGTAGGTTCGAATCCTGGTGGGGTGAGGTGTTGATTATATGTTAAAATCTGCGTGCTTTATTAGCCTAATGAAATATATATGGATCCTCGTGTTTCGAAACAGGATTTGGTAAAACGTTACTCTGAACACCTAAGCGGCACTGGTGGTCCTCATTAGAGGTTCACTGCGCCATAAGCTCGTTGAACAGGCTTTCTGTGAAATATAACAGAGTCTAGGACTGCTTTTAGTTTCCTAGTGGTCCACAGGTAGCGTTCCCTGGTCACAATTATAAGATTTTGGGTTTGAATCCTGGTGGGGTGAGGTGTTGATTATATGTAGAAGTCCGCTTGCTGTATTGGGCTAATGAAATATATATGGATCCTTGTTTTTCGAAGCCGCATTTGGTAAAACGTTGCTCTGATCACCTAAGTGGCACGGGTGGTCCCTATTAGAGGTTCACGGCGCCATAAGCTCGTTGAACAGGCTTTGTGTGAAATATAACAGCGTCTAGGACTGCTTTTAGTGTCCTGGTGGCCCAGAGGTAGCGTTTCCCGGTCACAATTATAAGATCGTGGTTTCGAATCCTGGTGGGGGTGAGATGTTGATTATATCTAGAAGTCCGCGTGCTTAATTGGGCAAATGAAATATATATCGATCCTCGTGTTTCAAAGCCGGATTTGGTAAAACGTTGCTCTGTTCACCTAAGAGGCACTGGTGGTCCCCATTAGAGGTTCACGGCGCCATAAGCTCGTTGAACAGGATTTGTGTGAAATATTGCAGAGTGTAGGACTGCTTTTATTGTCCTGGTGGTCCACAGGTAGCATTCCCTGTCACAATTATAAGATTTTGGTTTTGAATCCTGGTGGGGTGAGGTGTTGATTATATGTAGAAGTCTGCGTGCTTTATTGGGCTAATGAAATATATATGGATCCTCGTGTTTCGAAGCCAGATTCGGTAAAACGTTGCTCTGATAACCTAAGCGGCACGGGTGGTCCCCATTAGAGGGTCACGGCGCCATAAGCTCATTCAACAGGTTTTGTGTGAAATATAACAGAGTCTAGGACTGCTTTTAGTTTCCTGGTGGTTCAGAGGCAGCATTCCCCGGTCACAATTATAAGATCGTGGGATCAAATCCTGGTGGGGAGAAATGTTGATTATATGTAGAAGTCCGCGTGCTTTATTGGGCTAATTAAATAAATATGGATCCTCGTGTTTCGAAGCCTGATTTGGTAAAACGTTGCTCCGATCACCTTAGCAGCACAAGTGGTCCCCATTAGAGGTTCACGGCGCCATAAGCTCGTTCAACAGGCTTTGTGTGAAGTATAGCAGCGTCTACGACTGCTTTTAGTGTCCTGGTGGCCCAGAGGTAGCGTTCCCCGGTCACAATTTTAAGACCGTAGGTTCGAATCCTGGTGGGGTGAGGTGTTGATTATATATTAAAATTTGCGTGCTTTATTAGCCTCATGAAATATATATCGATCCTCGTGTTTCGAAGCCGGATTTGGTAAAACGTTGCTCTGATCACCTAAGCGGCACGGGTGGTCCCTATTAGAGGTTCACGGCGCCATAAGCTCATTGAACAAGCTTTGTGTGAAATATAACAGAGTCTAGGACTGCTTTTAGTGTCCTGGTGGCCCAGAGGTAGCGTTCCCCGGTCACAATTATATGATCGTGGGTTCAAGTCATGGTGGGGTGAGGTGTTGATTATATGTAGAAGTCCGTGTGCTTTATTGGGCTAATGAAATATATATGGATCCTCGTGTTTCGAAACCGGATTTGGTAAAACGTTGCTCTGAACACCTAAGCGGCACTGGTGGTCCCCATTAGAGCTTCATGGCGCCATCAGCTCGTTGAACAGGCTTTGTGTGAAATATAGTAGAGTCTTGGACTGCTTTTAGTGTCCTGGTGGCCCAGAGGTAGCATACCCCGGTCATAATTATAAGATCGTGGGTTTGAATCCTGGTTGGATGAGGTGTTGATTATATGTAGAAGTCCGAGTGCTTTATTGGGCTAATGAAATATATATGGATACTCGTGTTTCCAAGCCGGATATAGTAAAACGTTGCTCTGATCACCTAAGGGGCACGGGTGGTCCCCATTAGAGGTTCATGGCGCCATAAGGTCGTTGAACAGGCTTTGTGTGAAATATAGTAGAGTCTAGGACTGCTTTTATTGTCCTGGTGGCCCAGAGGTAGCATACCCCGGTCATGATTATAAGATCCTGGGTTCAAATCCTGGTGGGGTAAGGTGTTGATTATATGTCAAAATCTACATGCTTTATTAGCCTATTGAAATATATATCGATCCTCGTGTTTCGAAGCCGGATTTGGTAAAACGTTGCTCTGATCACCTAAGATGCACGGGTGGTCCCCATTAGAGGTTCACGGCGCCATAAGCTCGTTCAACAGGCTTTGTGTTAAGTATAACAGCGTCTACGACTGCTCTTAGTGTCCTGGTGGCCCAGAGGTAGCGTTCCTCAGTCACAATTTTAAGATCGTGGGCTTGAATCCTGGTGGGGTGAGGTGTTGATTATATGAAGAAGTCCGCGTGCTTTATTGGGGTAATGAAATATATATGGATCCTCGTGCTGCGAAGCCGCATTTGGTAAAACGTTGCTCTGATCACCTAAGCGGCACTGGTGGTCCCCATTAGAGGTTCATGGCGCCATAAGCTCGTTGAACAGGCTTTCTGTGAAATATAACAGAGTCTAGGACTGCTTTTAGTGTCCTAGTGGTCCACAGGTAGCGTTCCCTGGTCACAGTTATAAGATTTTGGGTTTGAATCCTGGTGGGGTGAGGTGTTGATTATATGAAGAGGTCCGCGTGCTTTATTGAGCTAATGAAATATATATGGATCCTGGGCTTTCAAACCCGCATTTGATAAAACGTTGCTCTGATCACCTAAGTGGCACGGGTGGTCCCCATTAGAGGTTCACGGCGCCATAAGCTCGTTGAACAGGCTTTGTGTGAAATATAGCAGAGTCTAGGACTGCTTTTATTGAACTGGTGGCCCAGAGGTAGCGTTCCCCGGTCACATTTATAAGATCGTGGGCTCAAATCCTTGTGGGGTGAGGTGTTGATTATATGTAGAACTCCGCGGGCTTTATTGGGCTAATGAAATATATATGGATCCTCGTATTTCCAAGCCGGATTTGGTAAAACGTTGCTCTGATCACCTAAGCGGCACGGGTGGTCCCCATTAGAGGTTCACGGCGCCATAAGGTCGTTGAACAGGCTTTGTGTGAAATATAGCAGAGTCTAGGAATGCTTTTAGTTTCCTGGTGGCCCAGAGGTAGCGTTCCCCCGTCACAATTAGAAGATTGTGGGCTTGAATCCTGGTGGGGTGAGGTGTTGATTATATGAAGAAGTCCGCGTGCTTTATTGGGCTAATGAAATATATATGGATCCTCGTGCTTCGAAGCCGCATTTGGTAAAACGTTGCTCTGATCACCCAAGCGGCACTGGTGGTCCCCATTAGAGGTTCATGGCGCCATAAGCTCGTTGAACAGGATTTGTGTGAAATATAGCAGAGTGTAGGACTGCTTTCATTGTCCTGGTAGCCCAGAGGTAGCGCTCCCCGGTCACAATTATAAGATCGTGGATTCATATCCTGGTGGGGTGAGGTGTTGATTATATGTAGAAGTCCGCGTGCTTTATTGGGCTAATGAAATATATATGGATCCTCGAGTTTCCAAGCCAGATTTCGTAAAACGTTGCTCTCTCCACCTAAGCGGCACGGGTGGTCCCCTATAGTGGTCCCACGGCGCCATAAGCACGTTGAACAGGTTTTTTGTGAAATATAACAGAGTCTAGGACGGCTTATAGTGTCCTGGTGGCTCAGAGGTAGCGTTCCCCAGTCACAATTATAAGATCGTGGGTTCGAATCCTGGTGGGTGAGGTGCTGATTATATAAAGAAGTCCGCGTGCTTTATTGGGCTAATGAAATATATATGGATCCACGTGTTTCGAAGCCGCATTTGGTAAAACGTTGCTCTGATCACCCAAGCGGCACGGGTGGTCCCCATTAGAGGTTCACGGCGCCATAAGCTCGTTAAACAGGCTTTGTGTGAAATACAGCAGAGTCTAGGACTGCTTTTATTGTCCTGGTGGCCCAGAGGTAGCGTTCCCCGTTCACAATTAGACGATCGTGGGTTTGAATCCTGGTGGGGTGAGGTGTTGATTATATGAAGATATCCGCGTGCTTTATTGTACTAATGAAATATATATGGATCCTCGTCTTTCAAACACTCATTTGGTAAACCGTTGCTCTGATCACCTAAGCGGTACGGGTGGTCCCCATTAGAGGATCACGGCGCCATAAGCTCGTTGAACAGGCTTTGTGTGAAATATAGCAGAGTCTAGGACTGCTTTTATTGAACTGGTGGCCCAAAGGTAGTGTTCCCCCGTCACAATTAGAAGATCGTGGGTTTGAATCCTGGTGGGGTGAGGTGTTGATTATATGAAGAAGTCCGCGTGCTTTATTGGGCTAATGAAATATATATGGATCCTCGTGCTTCGAAGCCGCATTTGGTAAAACGTTGCTCTGATCACCTAAGCGGCACTGGTGGTCCCCATTAGACGTTCATGGCGTCATAAGCTCGTTGAACAGGATTTGTGTGAAATATAGCAGAGTCTAAGACTGCTTATATTGTCCTGGTGGCCCAGAGGTAGCATTCCCCGGTCACAATTATAAGATCGTGGGTTCAAATCCTGGTGGGGTGAGGTGTTGATCATATGTAGAAGTCCGCGTGCTTTATTGGGATAATGAAATATATATGGATCCTCGAGTTTCCACCCCAGATTTGGTAAAACGTTGCTCTCTCCACCTAAGCTGCACGGGTGGTCCCCTATAGTGGTCCCACGGCGCCATAAGCTCGTTGAACAGGTTTTGTGTGAAATATAACAGAGTCTAGGACGGCTTATAGTGTCCTGGTGGCTCAGAGGTAGCGTTCCCCAGTCACAATTATAAGATCTTGGGTTTGAATCCTTGTGGGGTGAGGTGTTGATTATATGAAGAAGTCCTCATGCTTTATTGGGCTAATGAAATATATATGTTCCTCGTGTTTCGAAGCAGCATTTGGTAAAACGTTGCTCTGATCACCTAAGCGGCACGGGTGGTCCCCTATAGTGGTTCACAGCCCCATAAGCTCGTTGAACAGGCTTTGTGTGAAATATAGCAGAGCCTAGGACTGCTTTTATTGTCGTAGTGACCCAGAGGTAGCATTCCCCGGTCACAATTATAAGATCGTGGGTTCAAATCCTGGTGGGGTGAGGTGTTGATTATATGTAGAAGTCCGCGTGCTTTATTGGGCTAATGAAATATATATGGATCCTCGTGTTTAGAAGCCGGATTTGGTAAAACGTTGCTCTGATCACCTAAGCGGCACGGGTGGTCCCCATTAGAGGTTCATGGCGCCATAAGGTCGTTGAACAGGCTTTGTGTGAAATATAGTAGAGTCTAGGACTGCTTTTATTGTCCTGGTGGCTCAGAGGTAGCATACCCCGGTCATAATTATAAGATCGTGGGTTTGAATCCTGGTGGGGTGAGGTGTTGATTATATGTAGAAGTTCGAGTGCTTTATTGGGCTAATGAAATATATATGGATACTCGTGTTTCCAAGCTGGATATGGTAAAACGTTGCTCTGATCAAATAAGGGGCACAGGTGGTCCCCATTAGAGGTTCATGGCGCCATAAGGTCGTTGAACAGGCTTTGTGTGAAATATAATAAAGTCTAGGACTACTTTTAGTGTCCTGGTGGTCCACAGGTAGCATTCCCCGGTCACAATTATAAGATCGTGGGTTCGAATCCTGGTGGGATGAGGTGGTGATTATATGTAGAACTTCACGTGCTGTATTGGGCTAATGAAAAATATATGGATACTCGTGTTTCGAAGCCGGATTTCGTAAAACATTGCTCTTTTCACCTTAGCGGCACGGGTGATCCCCTCTAGAGGTTCATGGCGCCATAAGCTCATTCAACAGGCTTTGTGTGAAATATAACAGAGTGTAAGACTGCTTTTAGTGTTCTGGTGGTCCACAGGTAGCATTCCCTGGTCACAATTATAAGATTTTGGGTTTGAATCCTGGTGGGGTGAGGTGTTGATTATATGTAGACGTCCGCGTGCTGTATTGGGCCAATGAAATATATATGGATCCTCGTTTTTCGAAGCTGGATTTGGTAAAACGTTGCTCTGATCACCTAAGTGGCACGGGTTTTCCCTATTAGAGGTTCACGGCGCCATAAGCTCGTTGAACAGGCTTTGTGTGAAATATAACAGCGTCTAGGACTGCTTTTAGTGTCCTGGTGGCCCAGAGGTAGCGTTCCCCGGTCACAATTATAAGATCGTGGTTTCGAAACCTGGTTGGGGTGAGGTGTTGATTATATCTAGAAGTCCACGTGCTTTATTGGGCTAATGAAATATATATGGATCCTCGAGTTTCAAAGCCGGATTTTGTAAAACGTTGCTCTGCTCACCTAAGCGGCACTGGTGGTCCCCATTAGAGGTTCACGGCGCCATAAGCTCATTGAACAGGATTTGTGTGAAATATAGCAGAGTGTAGGACTGCTTTTATTGTCCTGGTGGCCCAGAGGTAGCGTTCCCCGGTCACAATTATAAGATCGTTGGTTCAAATCCTGGTGGGGTGAGGTGTTGATTATATGTAGAAGTCCGCGTGCTATATTGGGCTAATGAAATATATATGGATCCTCGAGTTTCCAAGCCAGATTTGGTAAAACGTTGCTCTCTCCACCTAAGCGGCACGGGTGGTCCCCTCTAACGTGGTTCCACGGCGCCATAAGCTCGTTGAACAGGCTTTGTGTGAAATATAACTGAGTCTAGGAGTTCTTTAGTGTCCTGGTGGTCCACAGGTAGCATTCCCTGGTCACAATTATAAGATTTTGGGTTTGAATCCTGGTGGGGTGAGGTGTTGATTATATGTAGAAGTCTGCATGATTTATTGGGCTAATGAAATATATATGGATCCTCGTGTTTCGAAGCCGGATGTCATAAAACGTTGCTATGAACACCTAAGCGGCACTGGTGGTCCCCATTAGAGGTTCACACCGCCATAAGCTCATTGAACAGGCTTTGTGTGAAATAAAACAGAGTCTAGGACTGCTATTAGTGTCCTGGTGGTCCACATGTAGCGTTCCCAGGTCACAATTATAATATTTTGGGTTTGAATCCTGGTGGGGTGAGGTGTTGATTATATGTAGAAGTCCGCGTGCTTTATTGGGCTAATGAAATATATATGGATCCTCGAGTTTCTAAGCCAGATTTGGTATAACGTTGCTCTCTCCACCTAAGCGGCACGGGTGGTCCCCTTTAGTGGTTCCACGGCGCCATAAGCTCGTTGAACAGGCTTTGTGTGAAATATAACAGAGTCTAGGACTGCTTTTAGTGTCCTGGTGGTTCAGAGCTAGCATTCCCCGGTCACAATTATAAGATCGTGGGATCAAATCCTGGTGGGGTGAGGTGTTGATTATATGTAGAAGTGTGCGTGCTTTATTGGGCTAATGAAATAGATATGAATCCTCATGTTTCGACGCCGGATTTGGTAAAACGTTACTCTGAACACCTAAGCGGCACTGGTGGTCCTCATTAGAGGTTCAATGCGCCATAACCTCGTTGAACAGGCTTTGTGTGAAATACAACAGAGTCTAGGACTGCTTTTAGTGTCCTGGTAGTCCAGAGGTAGCGTTCCCCGGTCACAATTATAAGATCGTGGGTACAAATCCTGGTGGGCTGAAGTGTTGATTATATGTAGAAGTCCGGGTGCTTTCTTGGGCTAATGAAATATATATGGATCCTCGTGTTTCGAAGCCGGATTTGGTAAAACATTGCTCTGATCACCTAAGCGGCACGGGTGGTCCCCATTAGAGGTTCACGGCGCCATAAGCTCATTCAACAGGATTTGTATGAAATATAACAGAGTCTACGACTGCTTTTAGTGTCCTGGTGGCCCAGAGGTAGCGTTCCCCGGTCACAATTATAAGATCGTGGGTTCGAATCCTGGTGGGGTGAGGTGTTGATTATATGTAGAAGTCCGCGTGCTTTATTGGGCTAATGAAATATATATGGATCCTCGTGTTTCGAAGCCGGATTTGGTAAAACGTGGCTCGGAACACCTAAGCGGCACTGGTGGTCCCGAGTAGAGGTTCACGGCGCCATAAGCTCGTTCAACAGGCTTTGCGTGAAATATAACAGAGTCTAGGACTGCTTTTATTGTCCTGGTGGTCCACAGGTAGCATTCCCTGGTCACAATTATAAGATTTTGCGTTTGAATCCTGGTGGGGTGAGGTGTTGATTATATGTTGAAGTCCGCGTGCTTTATTGGGCTAATGAAATATATATGGATCCTCGTGCTTCGAAGACGCATTTGGTAAAACGTTGCTCTGATCACCTAAGCGGCACTGGTGCTCCCCATTAGAGGTTCATGGCGCCAAAAGCTCGTTGAACAGGCTTTGTGTGAAATATAGCAGAGTCTAGGACTGTTTTTAGTGTCCTGGTGGCCCAGAGGTAGCGTTCCCCGTACACAAATAGAAGATCATGGGTTCGAATCCTGGTGGGGTGAGGTGTTGATTATATGAAGAAGTCCGCGTGCTTTATTGGGCTAATGAAATATATATGGATCCTCGTGTTTCGAAGCCGCATTTGGTAAAACGTTGCTCTGATCACCTAAGCGGCACGGGTGGTCCCTTATAGTGGTTCACAGCGCCATAAGCTCGTTAAACAGGATTTGTGTGAAATATAGCAGAGTGTAGGACTGCTTTTATTGTCCTGGTGGCCCAAAAGTAGCGTTCCCCGGTCACAATTATAAGATCGTGGGTTCAAATCTTGGTGGGGTGAGGTGTTGATTATATGTAGAAGTCCGCGTGCTTTATTGGGCTAATGAAATATATATGGATCCTCGAGTTTCCAAGCCAGATTTGGTAAAACGTTGCTCTCTCCACCTAAGCGGCATGGGTGGTCCCCTATAGTGGTCCCACGGCGCCATAAGCTCGTTGAACAGGTTTTGTGTGAAATATAACACAGTCTAGGACGGCTTATAGTGTCCTGGTGTCTCAGAGTTAGCGTTCCCCAGTCATAATTATAAGATCGTGGGTTCGAATCCTGGTGGGGTGAGGTGTTGATTATATGAAGAAGTCCGCGTGCTTTGTTGGGCTAATGAAATATATATGGATCCTCGTGTTTCGAAGCCGCATTTGGTAAAACGTTGCTCTGATCACCTAAAAAGCGTACGGGTGGTCCCATTAGAGGAGTTCCACGGCGCCAAAGCTGGATTGAACAGGCTTTGTGTGTGAAGAAATATATTGGGGAGTCTAGGACTGCTTTTTAGTGTCCTGGTGGCCCAGAGGTAGCGTTCCCGTACACAGGCCAGAAGATGGTGGGTTTGGAATCCTGGTGGGGTGAGGTGTTGATTATATGAAGAAGTCCGCGTGCTTTATTGGGCTAATGAAATATATATGGATCCTCGTGTTTCGATGCCGCATTTGGTAAAACGTTGCTCTGATCACCTAAGCGGCACGGGTGGTCCCTTATAGTGGTTCACAGCGCCATAAGCTCGTTGAACAGGCTTTGTGTGAAATATAGTAGAGTCTTGGACTGCTTTTATTGTCCTGGTGGCCCAGAGGTAGCATACCCCGGTCATAATTATAAGATTTTGGGTTTGAATCCTGGTGGGGTGAGGTGTTGATTATATGTAGAAGTCCGCTTGCTGTATTGCTCTGATCACCTAAGTGGCACGGGTGGTCCCTATTAGAGGTTCACGGCGCCATAAGCTAGTTGAACAGGCATTGTGTGAAATATAACAGCGTCTAGGACTGCTTTTAGTGTCCTGGGGACCCAGAGGTAGTGTTTCCCGGTCACAATTATAAGATCGTGGTTTCGAATCCTGGTGGGGGTGAGGTGTTGATTATATGTAGAAGTCTGCGTGCTTTATTGGGCTAATGAAATATATATGGATCCTCGTCTTTCGAAGCCAGATTTGGTAAAACGTTGCTCTAATAACCTAAGCGGCACGGGTGGTCCCCATTAGAGGTTCACGGCGCCATAAGCTCGTTCAACAGGCTTTGTGTTAAGTATAACAGCATCTACGACTGCTTTTAGTGTCCTGGTGGCCCAGAGGTAGCGTTCCCCTGTCATAATTATAAGATCGTGGGTTCGAATCCTGGTGGGGTGAGGTGTTGATTATATGAAGTAGTCCGCGTTCTTTATTGGGCTTATGAAATAAATATGGATCCTCGTGTTTCGAAGCCGCATTTGGTAAAACGTTGCACTGATCACCTAAGCGGCACGGGTGGTCCCCATTAGAGGTTCCCGGCGCCATAAGCTCATTCAACAGGCTTTGTGTGAAATATAACAGCGTCTACGACTGCTTTTAGTGTCCTGGTGGTCCACAGGTAGCGTTCCCTGTTCACAATTATAAGATCGTGGGTTCGAATCCTGGTGGGGTGAGGTGTTAATTATATGTAGAAATCTGAGTGCTTTATTAGGCTAATGAAACATATATATCGATCCTCGTGTTTCGAGGCCGGATTTGGTAAAACGTTGCTCTGAACGCCTAAAAGGCACTGATGGTCCCCAGTAGAGGTTCCTGGCGCCATAAGCTCGTTGATCAGGCTTTGCGTGAAATATAACAGAGTCTAGGACTGCTTTTAGTGTCGTGGTGGCCCAGAGGTAGCGTTCCCCGGTCACAATTATAATATTTTGGGTTTAAATCCTGGTGGGGTGAGGTGTTGATTTTATGTAGAAGTCAGCGTGCTTTATTGGGCTAAAGAAATATATATAGATCCTCGTGTTTCGTAGCCGGATTTGGTAAAACGTTGCTCTGATCACCTTTGCGGCACGGGTGGTCCCCATTAGAGGTTCACGGCGCCATAAGCTCGTTCAACAGGCTTTGTGTGAAATATAACAGCGTTCTAGGACTGCTTTTAGTGTCCTGGTGGCCCAGAGGAAGCGTTCCCCGGTCACAATTCTAAGATCATGGGTTTGAATCCTGGTGGGGTGAGGTGTTGATTATATTTAGAAGTCCGGGTGCTTTATTGGGCTAATGAAATATACATAGATCCTCGTGTTTCGAAGCTGGATTTGGTAAGACATTGCTCTGATCACCTAAGCGGCACGGGTGGTCCCCGTTAGAGGTTCACACCGTCATAACCTCGTTGAACAGGCTTTGTGTGAAATATAGCAGTGTCAAGGTCTGCTTTTATTGTCCTGGTAGCCCAGAGGCAGCCTTCCCCGGTCACAATTATAAGATCGTGGGTTCAAATCCTGGTGGGGTGAGGTGTTGATTATATGTAGAAGTCCGCGTGCTTTATTGGGCTAATGAAATATATATGGATCCTCGTATTTCCAAGCCGGATTTGGTAAAACGTTGCTCTGATCACCTAAGCGGCACGGGTGGTCCCCATTAGAGGTTCACGGCGCCATAAGCTCGTTGATCAGGCTTTGTGTGAAATATAGCAGAGTATAGGACTGCTTTTAGTGTCCTGGTGGCCCAGAGGTAGCGTTAGCCGGTCACAATTAGAAGATCGTGGGTTTGAATCCTGGTGGGGTGAGGTGTTGATTATATGAAGAAGTCAGCGTGCTTTATTGGGCTAATGAAATATATATGGATCCTCGTGCTTCGAAGCCGCATTTGGTAAAACGTTGCTCTGATCACCTAAGCGGCACTGGTGGTCCCAATTAGAGATTCATGGCGCCATAAGCTCGTTGAACAGGATTTGTGTGAAATATAGCAGAGTGTAGGACTGCTTTTATTGTCCTAGTGGCCCAGAGGTAGCATTCCCCGGTCACAATTATAAGATCATGGGTTTGAATCCTGGTGGGGTGAGGTGTTGATTATATTTAGAAGTCCGCGTGCTTTATTGGGCTAATGAAATATACATAGGTCCTCGTGTTTCGAAGCCGGATTTGGTAAAACGTTGCTCTGATCACCTAAGCGGCACGGGTGGTCCCCATTAGAGGTTCACACCGTCATAAGCTCGTTGAACAGGCTTTGTGTGAAATATAGCAGAGTCAAGGACTTCTTTTATTGTCCTGGTAGCCCAGAGGCAGCCTTCCCCGGTCACAATTATAAGATCGTGGGTTCGAATTCTGGTGGGGTGAGGTGTTGATTATATGTAGAAGCCCGCGTGCTTTATTGGGCTAATGAAATATATATGGATCCTCGTGTTTCGAAGCCGCATTTGGTAAAACGTTGCTCTGATCACCTAAGCGGCACGGGTGGTCCCCATTAGAGGTTCATAGCGCCATAAGCTCGTTGAACAGGCTTTGTGTGAAATATAGCAGAGTATAGGACTGCTTTTATTGTCCTGGTGGCCCAGAGGTAGCACCCCGGTCACAATTATAAGATCGTGGTTTGAATCCTGGTGGAGTTTAGGTGTTGATTATATGTAGAATTCCGCGTGCTTTATTGGGCTAATGAAATATATATGGATCCTCGTGCTTCGAAGGCATTTGGTAAAACGTTGCTCTGATCACCTAAGCGGCACTGGTGGTCCCCATTAGAGATTCATGCCATAAGCTCGTTGAACAGGATTTGTGTGAAATATAAGCAGAGTTTAGGACTGCTTTTATTGTCCTAGTGGCCCAGAGGTAGCATTCCCCGGTCACAATTATAAGATCGTGGGTTCAAATCCTGGTGGGGTGAGGTGTTGATTATATGTAGAAGTCCGCGTGCTTTATTGGGCTAATGAAATATATATGGATCCTCGTGTTTCGAAGCCGGATTTGGTAAAACGTTGCTCTGATCACCTAAGCGGCACGGGTGGTCCCTATTAGAGGTTCATGGCACCATAAGGTCGTTGAACAGGCTTTGTGTGAAATATAGTAGAGTCTTGGACTGCTTATATTGTCCTGGTGGCCCAGAGGTAGCATATCCCGGTCATAATTATAAGATCGTGGGTTTGAATCCTGGTGGGGTGAGGTGTTGATTATATGTAGAAGTCCGAGTGCTTTATTGGGCTAATGAAATATATATGTATACGCGTGTTTCCAAGCCGGATATGGTAAAACGTTGCTCTGATCACCTAAGGGGCACAGGTGGTCCCCATTAGAGGTTCATGGCGCCATCAGGTCGTTGAACAGGCTTTGTTTGAAATATAGTAGAGTCTAGGACTGCTTTTATTGTCCTGGTGGCCCAGAGGTAGCATACCCAGGTCACAATTATAAGATCGTGGGATTGAATCCTGGTGGGGTGAGGTGTTGATTATATGTAGAAGTCCGAGTGCTTTATTGGGCTAATGAAATATATTTGGATCCTCGTGTTTCGAAGCCGCATTTGGTATAACGTTGCTCTGAACACCTAAGCGGCACTGGTGGTTCTCATTAGAGGTTCACTGCGCCATAAGCTCATTGAACAGGCTTTCTGTGAAATATAACAGAGTCTAGGACTGCTTTTAGTGTCCTAGTGATCCACAGCTAGCGTTCCCTGGTCACAATTATAAGATTTTGGGTTTGAATCCTGGTGGGGTGAGGTGTTGATTATATGTAGAAGTCCGCATGCTGTATTGGGCTAATGAAATATATTTGGATCCTCGTGTTTCGAAGCCGCATTTGGTAAAACGTTGCCCTGATCACCTAAGCGGCACGGGTGGTCCCAATTAGAGGTTCACGGCGCCATAAGCTCGATGAACAGGATTTGTGTGAAATATAGCAGAGTGTAGGACTGCTTTTATTGTCCTGGTGGCCCAGAGGTAGCGTTTCCCGGTCAAAATTATAAGATCGTGGGTTCAAATCCTGGTGGGGTGAGGTGTTGATTATATGTAAAAGTCCGCGTGCTTTATTGGGGTAATGAAATATATATGGATGCTCGAGTTTCTAAGCCAGATTTGGTAAAACGTTGCTCTCTCCACCTAAGCGGCACGGGTGGTCCCCTATAGTGGTCCCACGGCGCCATAAGCTCGTTGAACAGGCTTTGTGTGAAATATAACAGAGTCTAGGACTTCTTTTAGTGTCCTGGTGGCCCAGAGGTAGCGTTCCCCGGTCACAATTATAAGATCGTGGGTACAAATCCTGGTGGGGTGAGGTGTTGATTATATGTAGAAGTCCGCGTGCTTTATTGGGCTAATGAAATATATATGGATCCTCGAGTTTCCAAGCCAGATTTGGTAAAACGTTGCTCTCTCCACCTAAGCGGCATGGGTGGTCCCCTATAGTGGTCCCACGGCGCCATAAGCTCGTTGAACAGGCTTTGTGTGAAATATAACAGAGTCTAGGACTGCTATTAGTGTCCTGGTGGTCCATATGTAGCGTTCCCAGGTGACAATTATAAGATTTTGGGTTTGAATCCTGGTGGGGTGAGGTGTTGATTATATGTAGAAGTCGGCGTGCTTTATTGGGCTAATGAAATAAATATGGATCCTCGTTTTTCGAAGCCTGATTTGGTAAAACGTTTCTCTGATCACCTAAGCGGCACTGGTGGTCCCCATTAGAGGTTTATGGCGCCATAAGCTCGTTGAACAGTATTTGTGTGAAATATAGCAGAGTGTAGGACTGCTTTTATTGTCCTGGTGGCCCAGAGGTAGCGTTCCCCGGTCACAATTATAAGATCGTGGGTTCAAATCCTGGTGGGGTGAGGTGTTGATTATATGTAGAAATCCGCGTGCTTTATTGGGCTAATGAAATATATATGGATCCTCGAGTTTCCAAGCCAGATTTGGTAAAACGTTGCTCTCTCCACCTAAGCGGCATGGGTGATCCCCTATAGTGGTCCCACGGCGCCATAAGCTCGTTGAACAGGTTTTGTGTGATATATAACAGAGTCTAGGACGGCTTATAGTGTACTGGTGTCTCAGAGGTAGCGTTCCCCAGTCATAATTATAAGATCGTGGGTTCGAATGCTGGTGGGGTGAGGTGTTGATTATATGAAGAAGTCAGCGTGCTTTATTGGGCTAATGAAATATATATGGATCCTCGTGCTTCGAAGCCGCATTTGGTAAAACGTTGCTCTGATCACCTAAGCGGCACTGGTGGTCCCAATTAGAGATTCATGGCGCCATAAGCTCGTTGAACAGGATTTGTGTGAAATATAGCAGAGTGTAGGACTGCTTTTATTGTCCTAGTGGCCCAGAGGTAGCATTCCCCGGTCACAATTATAAGATCGTGGGTTCAAATCTTGGTGGGGTGAGGTGTTGATTATATGTAGAAGTCCGCGTGCTTAATTGGGCTAATGAAATATATATGGATCCTCGTGTTTCGAAGCCGCATTTGGTAAAACGTTGCTCTGATCACCTAAGCGGCACGGGTAGTTCCCATTATAGGTTCACGGGGCCATAAGCTCGTTGAACAGGCTTTATGTGAAATATAGCAGAGTCTAGGACTGCTTTTATTGTCCTGGTGGCCCAGAGGTACCATTCCCAGGTCACAATTATAAGATCGTGGGTTCAAATCCTGGTGGGGTGAGGTGTTGATTATATGTAGAAGTCAGCGTGCTTTATTGGGCTAATGAAATATATATGGATCCTCGTGTTTCGAAGCCGCATTTGGTAAAACGTTGCTCTCATCACCTAAGCGGCACGGGTGGTCCCCATTAGAGGTACACGGCGCCAAAAGCTCGTTGAACAGGCTTTGTGTGAAATATAGCAGAGTCTAGGACTGCTTTTAGTGTCCTGGTGGCCCAGAGGTAGCGTTCCCCGGACACAATTAGAAGATCGTGGGTTCGAATCCTGGTGGGGTGAGGTGTTGATTATATGAAGAAGACCGCGTGCTTTATTGGGCTAATGAAATATATATGGATCCTCGTGTTTCGAAGCCGCAATTGGTAAAACGTTGCTCTAATCACCTAAGCGGCACAGGTGGTCCCCTATAGTGGCTCACAGCGCCATAAGCTCGTTGAACAGGCTTTGTGTGAAATATAGTAGAGTCTTGGACTGCTTTTATTGTCCTGGTGGCCCAGAGGTAGCATACCAAGGTCATAATTATAAGATCGTGGGTTTAAATCCTGGTGGGGTGAGGAGTTGATTATATGTTAAAATCTGCGTGCTTTATTAGCCTAATGAAATATATATCAATCCTCGTGTTTCGAAGCCGGATTTGGTAAAACGTTGCTCTGATCACCTAAGCAGCACAGGTGGTCCCCATTAGAGTTTCACGGCGCCATAAGCTCGTTCAACAGGTTTTGTGTGAAGTATAACAGCGTCTACGACTGCTCTTAGTGTCTTGGTGTCCCAGAGGTAGCGTACCTCAGTCACAATTTTAAGATCGTAGGTTCGAATCCTGGTGGGGTGAGGTGTTGATTATATGTTAAAATCTGCGTGCTTTATTAGCCTAATGAAATATATATGGATCCTCGTGTTTCGAAAACGGATTTGGTAAAACGTTACTCTGAACACCTAAGCGGCACTGGTGGTCCTCATTAGAGGTTCATTGCGCCATAAGCTCGCTGAACAGGCTTTTTGTGAAATATAACAGAGTCTAGGACTGCTTTTAGTGTCCTAGTGAACCACAGGTAGCGTTCCCTGGTCACAATTATAAGATTTTGGGTTTGAATCCTGGTGGGGTGAGGTGTTGATTATATGTAGAAGTCCGCGTGCTGTATTGGGCTAATGAAATATATATGGATCCTCGTTTTTCGAAGCCGGATTTGGTAAAACGTTGCTCTGATCACCTAAGTGGCACAAGTGGTCCCCATTTGAGGTTCACGGCGCCATAAGCTCTTTGACCAGGCATTGTGTGAAATATAGTAGAGTCTAGGACTGCTTTTATTGTCCTGGTGGCCCAGAGGTAGCATACCCCGGTCACAATTATAAGATCGTGGGATTAAATCCTGGTGGGGTGAGGTGTTGATTATATGTAGAAGTGCGAGTGCTTTATTGGGCTAATGAAATATATTTGGATCCTCGTGTTTCGAAGCCGCATTTGGTAAAACGTTGCTCTGATCACCTAAGCGGCACGGGTGGTCCCAAATAGAGGCTCACGGCGCCATAAGCTCGTTGAACAGTTTTTGTGTGAAATATAGCAGAGTGTAGGACTGCTTTTATTGTCCTGGTGGCCCAGAGGTAGCGTTTCCCGGTCACAATTATAAGATCGTGGGTTCAAATCCTGGTGGGGTGAGGTGTTGATTATATGTAGAAGTACGCGTGCTTTATTGGGCTAATGAAATATATATGGATCCTCGAGTTTCCAAGCCAGATTTGGTAAAACGTTGCTCTCTCCAACTAAGCGGCACGGGTGGTCCCCTATAGTGGTCCCACGGTGCCATAAGCTCGTTAAACAGGCTTTGTGTGAAATATAACAGAGTCTTGGACTGCTATTAGTGTCCTGGTGGTCCACATGTAGCGTTCCCAGGTGACAATTATAAGATTTTGGGTTTGAATCCTGGTGGGTTGAGGTGTTGATCATATGTAGAAGTCCGCGTGCTTTATTGGGTTAATGAAATATATATGGATCCTCGTGTTTCGAAGCCAGATTTGGTAAAACGTTGCTCTGATAACCTAAGCGGCACGGGTGGTCCCCATTAGAGGTTCACGGCGCCATAAGCTCATTCAACAGGCTTTGTGTGAAATATAACAGAGTCTAGGACTGCTTTTAGTTTCCTGGTGGTTCAGAGGCAGCTTTCCCCGGTCACAATTATAAGATCGTGGGTTCGAATCCTCCTGGGGTGAGGTGTTGATTATATGTAGAAGTCCGCGTGCTTTATTGGGCTAATGAAATGTATATGGATCCTCGTGTTTCGAAACCGGATTTGGTAAAACGTTGCTCTGAACATCTAAGCGGCACTGGTGGTCCCCATTAGAGGTTCACGGCGCCATAAGCTCGTTGAACAGGCTTTGTGTGAAATAAAACTGAGTCTAGGACTGCTATTAGTGTCCTGGTGGTCCACATGAAGCTTACCCAGGTGACAATTATAAGATTTTGGGTTTGAATCCTGGTGGGGTGAGGTGTTGATTATATGTAGAAGTCCGCGTGCTTTATTGGGCTAATGAAATAAATATGGATCCTCGTGTTTCGAAGCCTGATTTGGTAAAACGTTGCTCTGATCACCTAAGCAGCACTGGTGGTCCCCATTAGAGGTTCATGGCGCCATAAGCTCGTTGAACAGGATTTGTGTGAAATATAGCAGAGTGTAGGACTGCTTTTATTGTCCTGGTGGCCCAGAGGTAGCGTTCCCCGGTCACAAATATAAGATCGTGGGTTCAAATCCTGGTGGGGTGAGGTGTGGATTATATGTAGAAGTCCGCGTGCTTTATTGGGCTAATGAAATATATATGGATCCTCGAGTTTCCAAGCCAGATTTGGTAAAACGTTGCTCTCTCCACCTAAGCGGCATGGGTGATCCCCTATAGTGGTCCCACGGCGCCATATGCTCGTTGAACAGGTTTTGTGTGAAATATAACAGAGTCTAGGACGGCTTATAGTGTACTGGTGTCTCAGAGGTAGCGTTCCCCAGTCATAATTATAAGTTCGTGGGTTCGAATCCTGGTGGGGTGAGGTGTTGATTATATGAAGAAGTACGCTTGCTTTATTGGGCTAATGAAATATATATGGATCCTCGTTCTTCGAAGCTGGATTTGGTAAAACGTTGCTCTGATCACCTAAGCGGCACGGGTGGTCCCCTATAGTGGTCCCACGGCGCCATAAGCTCGTTGAACAGGCTTTGTGTGAAATATAACAGAGCCTAGGATTGCTATTAGTGTCCTGGTGGTCCACATGTAGCGTTCCCTGGTGACAATTATAAGATTTTGGGTTTGAATCCTGGTGGGGTGAGGTGTTGATTATATGTAGAAGTCCGCGTGCTTTATTGGGCTAATGAAATATATATGGATCCTCGTGTTTCGAAGCCAGATTTGGTAAAACGTTGCTCTGATAACCTAAGCGGCACGGGTGGTCCCCATTAGAGGTTCACGGCGCCATAAGCTCATTCAACAGGTTTTGTGTGAAATATAACAGAGTCTAGGAATGCTTTTAGTTTCCTGGTGGTTCAGAGGCAGCATTCCCCGGTCACAATTATAAGATCGTGGGTTCGAATCCTCCTGGGGTGAGGTGTTGATTATATGTAGAAGTCCGCGTGCTTTATTGGGCTTATGAAATATATATGGATCCTCGTGTTTCGAAACCGGATTTGGTAAAACGTTGCTCTGAACATCTAAGCGGCACTGGTGGTCCTCTATAGAGGTTCGCGGCGCCATAAGCTCGTTGAACAGGCTTTCTGTGAAATATAACAGAGTCTAGGACTGCTTTTAGTGTCCTGGTGGTCCACAGGTAGCATTCCCTGGTCACAATTATAAGATTTTGGGTTTGAATCCTGGTGGGGTGAGGTGTTGCTTATATGTAGAAGTACGCGTGCTTTATTGGGCTAATGAAATATATATGGATCCTCGTTCTTCGAAGCCGGATTTGGTAAAACGTTGCTCTGATCACCTAAGTGGCATGGGTGGTCCCCATTAGACGTTCACGGCGCCATAAGCTCGTTGAACAGGCTTTGTGTGAAATATAACAGCGTTCTAGGTCTGATTTTAGTGTCTTGGTGGCCCAGAGGTAGCATTCCCCGGTCACAATTATAAGATCGTGGGTTCAAATCCTGGTGGGGTGAGGTGTTGATTATATGTAGAATCCGCGTGCTTTATTGGGCTAATGAAATATATATGGATCCTCGTGTTTCGAAGCCGGATTTGGTAAAACGTTGCTCTGATCACCTAAGGGGCACAGGTGGTCGCCATTAGAGGTTCATGGCGCCATAAGGTCGTTGAACAGGCTTTGTGTGAAATATAGTAGAGTCTAGGACTGCTTTAGGTTTCCTGGTGGTTCAGAGGCAGCATTCCCCGGTCACAATTATAAGATTGTGGGTTCAAATCCTAGTGGGGTGAGGTGTTGATTATATGTAGAAGTCCGCGTGCTTTATTGGGCTAATTAAATATATATGGATCCTCGTGTTTCGAAGCCAGATTTGGTAAAACGTTGCTCTGATAACCTATCCGGCACGGGTGGTCCCCATTAGAGGTTCACGGCGCCATAAGCTCATTCAATAGGCTTTGTGTGAAATATAACAGAGTCTAGGACTGCTTTTAGTTTCCTGGTGGTTCAGAGGCAGCATTCCCCGGTCACAATTATAAGATCGTGGGTTCGAATCCTGCTGGGCTGAGGTGTTGATTATTTGTAGAAGTCCGCGTGCTTTATTGGGCTAATGAAATATATATGGATCCTCGTGTTTCGAAGACGGATTTGGTAAAACGTTGCTCTGAACATCTAAGCGGCACTGGTGGTCCCCATTAGAGGTTCACGGCGCCATAAGCTCGTTGAACAGGCTTTGTGTGAAATAAAACTGAGTCTAGGACTGCTATTAGTGTCCTGGTGGTCCACATGTAGCGTACCCAGGTGACAATTATAAGATTTTGGGTTTAAATCCTGGTGGGGTGAGGTGTTGATTATATGTAGAAGTCCGCATGCTTTATTGGGCTAATGAAATAAATATGGATCCTCGTGTTTCGAAGCCTGATTTGGTAAAACGTTGCTCTGATCACCTAAGCGGCACGGGTGGTCCCTATTAGAGGTTCATGGCGCCATAAGGTCGTTGAACAGGCTTTGTGTGAAATATAGTAGAGTCTTGGACTGCTTATATTGTCCTTGTGGCCCAGAGGTAGCATACCCCGGTCATAATTATAAGATCGTGGGTTTAAATCCTGGTGGGGTGAGGTGTTGATTATATGTAGAAGTCCGAGTGCTTTATTGGGCTAATGAAATATATATGGATACGCGTGTTTCCAAGCCGGATATGGTAAAACGTTGTTCTGATCACCTAAGGGGCACAGGTGGTCCCCATTAGAGGTTCATGGCGCCATCAGGTCGTTGAACAAGCTTTGTTTGAAATATAGTAGAGTCTAGGACTGCTTTTATTGTCCTGGTGGCCCAGAGGTAGCATACCCCGGTCACAATTATAAGATCGTGGGATTGAATCCTGGTGGGGTGAGGTGTTGATTATATGTAGAAGTCCGAGTGCTTTATTGGGCTAATGAAATATATTTGGATCCTCGTGTTTCGAAGCAGCATTTGGTAAAACGTTGCTCTGATCACCTAAGCGGCACGGGTGGTCCCAATTAGAGTTTCACGGCGCCATAAGCTCGTTGAGCAGGATTTGTGTGAAATATAGCAGAGTGTAGGACTGCTTTTATTGTCCTGGTGGCCCAGAGGTAGCGTTTCCCGGTCACAATTATAAGATCGTGGTTTCAAATCCTGGTGGGGTGAGGTGTTGATTATATGTAGAAGTCCGCGTGCTTTATTGGGCTAATGAAATATATATGGATCCTCGAGTTTCCAAGCCAGATTTGGTAAAACGTTGCTCTCTCCACCTAAGCGGCACGGGTGGTCCCCTATAGTGGTCCCACGGCGCCATAAGCTCGTTGAACAGGCTTTGTGTGAAATATAACAGAGTCTAGGATTGCTATTAGTGTCCTGGTGGTCCACATGTAGCGTTCCCAGGTGACAATTATAAGATTTTGGGTTTGAATCCTGGTGGGGTGAGGTGTTGATTATATGTAGAAGTCCGCGTGCTTTATTGGGCTAATGAAATATATATGGATCCTCGTGTTTCGAAGCCAGTTTTGGTAAAACGTTGCTCTGAGAACCTAAGCGGCACGGGTGGTCCCCATTAGAGGTTCACGGCGCCATAAGCTCATTCAACAGGCTTTGTGTGAAATATAACAGAGTCTAGGACTGCTTTTAGTTTCCTGGTGGTTCAGAGGCAGCATTCCCCGGTCACAATTATAAGATCGTGGGTTCGAATCCTCCTGGGGTGAGGTGTTGATTATATGTAGAAGTCCGCGTGCTTTATTGGGCTAAGGAAATATATATGGATCCTCGTGTTTCGAAACCGGATTTGGTAATACGTTGCTCTGAACATCTAAGCGGCACTGGTGGTCCCCATTAGAGGTTCACGGCGCCATAAGCTCCTTGAACAGGCTTTGTGTGAAATAAAACTGAGTCTAGGACTGCTATTAGTGTCCTGGTGGTCCACATGTAGCGTACCCAGGTGACAATTATAAGATTTTGGGATTGAATCCTGGTGGGGTGAGGTGTTGATTATATGTAGAAGTCTGCGTGCTTTATTGGGCTAATGAAATAAATATGGATTCTCGTGTTTCGAAGCCTGATTTGGTAAAACGTTGCTCTGATCACCTAAGCGGCACTGGTGGTCCCCATTAGAGGTTCATGGCGCCATAAGCTCGTTGAACAGGATTTGTGTGAAATATAGCAGAGTGTAGGACTGCTTTTATTGTCCTGGTGGCCCAGAGGTAGCGTTCCCCGGTCACAAATATAAGATCGTGGGTTCAAATCCTGGTGGGGTGAGGTGTGGATTATATGTAGAAGTCCGCGTGCTTTATTGGGCTAATGAAATATATATGGATCCTCGAGTTTCCAAGCCAGATTTGGTAAAACGTTGCTCTCTCCACCTAAGCGGCATGGGTGATCCCCTATAGTGGTCCCACGGCGCCATATGCTCGTTGAACAGGTTTTGTGTGAAATATAACAGAGTCTAGGACGGCTTATAGTGTACTGGTGTCTCAGAGGTAGCGTTCCCCAGTCATAATTATAAGATCGTGGGTTCGAATCCTGGTGGGGTGAGGTGTTGATTATATGAAGAAGTCCGTGTGCTTTATTGGGCTAATGAAATATATATGGATCCTCGTGTTTCGAAGCCGCATTTGGTAAAACGTTGTTCTGATCACCTAAGCGGCACGGGTGGTTCCGATTATAGGTTCACGGGGCCATAAGCTCGTTGAACAGGCTTTATGTGAAATTTAGCAGAGTCTAGGACTGCTTTTATTGTCCTGGTGGCCCAGAGGTACCATTCCCCGGTCACAATTATAAGATCGTGCGTTCAAATCCTGGTGGGGTGAGGTGTTGATTATATGTAGAAGTCAGCGTGCTTTATTGGGCTAATGAAATATATATGGATCCTCGTGTTTCGAAGCCGCATTTGGTAAAACGTTGCTCTGATCACCTAAGCGGCACGGGTGGTCCCCATTAGAGGTACACGGCGCCAAAAGCTCGTTGAACAGGCTTTGTGTGAAATATAGCAGAGTCTAGGACTTCTTTTAGTGTCCTGGTGGCCCAGAGGTAGCGTTCCCCGGACACAATTAGAAGATCGTGGGTTCGAATCCTGGTGGGGTGAGGTGTTGATTATATGAAGAAGTCCGCGTGCTTTATTGGGCTAATGAAATATATATGGATCCTCGTGTTTCGAAGCCGCATTTGGTAAAACGTTGCTCTGATCACCTAAGCGGCACGGGTGGTCCCCTATAGTGGCTCACAGCGCCATAAGCTCGTTGAACAGGCTTTGTGTGAATATAGTAGAGTCTTGGACTGCTTTTATTGTCCTGGTGGCCCAGAGGTAGCATACCAAGGTCATAATTATAAGATCGTGGGTTTAAATCCTGGTGGGGTGAGGTGTTGATTATATGTTAAAATCTGCGTGATTTATTAGCCTAATGAAATATATATCAAACCTCGTGTTTCGAAGCCAGATTTGGTAAAACGTTGCTCTCTCCACCTAAGCGGCATGGGTGGTCCCCTATAGTGGTCCCACGGCGCCATAAGCTCGTTGAACAGGTTTTGTGTGAAATATAACACAGTCTAGGACGGCTTATAGTGTCCTGGTGTCTCAGATGTAGCGTTCCCCAGTCATAATTATAAGATCGTGGGTTCGAATCCTGGTGGGGTGAGGTGTTGATTATATGAAGAAGTCCGCGTGCTTTATTGGGCTAATGAAATATATATGGATCCTCGTGTTTCGAAGCCGCATTTGGTAAAACGTTGCTCTGATCACCTAAGCGGCACGGGTGGTCCCCTATAGTGGCTCACAGCGCCATAAGCTCGTTGAACAGGCTTTGTGTGAATATAGTAGAGTCTTGGACTGCTTTTATTGTCCTGGTGGCCCAGAGGTAGCATACCAAGGTCATAATTATAAGATCGTGGGTTTAAATCCTGGTGGGGTGAGGTGTTGATTATATGTTAAAATCTGCGTGATTTATTAGCCTAATGAAATATATATCAAACCTCGTGTTTCGAAGCCAGATTTGGTAAAACGTTGCTCTCTCCACCTAAGCGGCATGGGTGGTCCCCTATAGTGGTCCCGCGGCGCCATAAGCTCGTTGAACAGGTTTTGTGTGAAATATAACACAGTCTAGGACGGCTTATAGTGTCCTGGTGTCTCAGAGTTAGCGTTCCCCAGTCATAATTATAAGATCGTGGGTTCGAATCCTGGTGGGGTGAGGTGTTGATTATATGAAGAAGTCCGCGTGCTTTGTTGGGCTAATGAAATATATATGGATCCTCGTGTTTCGAAGCAGCATTTGGTAAAACGTTGCTCTGATCACCTAAGCGGCACGGCTGGTTCCCATTATAGGTTCACGGGGCCATAAGCTCGATGAACAGGCTTTATGTGAAATATAGCAGAGTCTAGGACTGCTTTTATTGTCCTGGTGGCCCAGAGGTAGCATTCCCCGGTCGCAATTATAAGATCGTGGGTTCAAATCCTGGTGGGGTGAAGTGTTGATTATATGAAGAAGTCCGCATGCTTTATTGGGCTAATGAAATATATATGGATCCTCGTGTTTCGAAGCCGCATTTGGTAAAACGTTGCTCTGATCACCTAAGCGGCACGGGTGGTCCCCTATAGTAGCTCACAGCGCCATAAGCTCGTTGAACAGGCTTTGTGTGAAATATAGTAGCGTCTTGGACTGCTTTTATTGTCCTGGTGGTCCAGAGGTAGCATACCCCGGTCATAATTATAAGATCGTGGGTTTGAATCCTGGTGGGGTGAGGTGTTGATTATATGTTAAAATCTGCGTGCTTTATTAGCCTAATGAAATATATATCGATCCTCGTGTTTCGAAGCCGGATTTGGTAAAACGTTGCTCTGATCACCTAAGCGGCACGGGTGGTCCCCATTAGAGGTTCACGCGCCATAAGCTCGTTCAACAGGCTTTGTGTGAAGTATAACAGCGTCTACGACTGCTCTTAGTGTCTTGGTGGCCCAGAGGTAGCGTTCCTTAGTCACAATTTTAAGATCCTAGGTTCGAATCCTGGTGGGGTGAGGTGTTGATTATATGTTAAAATCTGCGTGCTTTATTAGCCTAATGAAATATATATGGATCCTCGTGTTTCGAAACCGGATTTGGTAAAACGTTACTCTGAACACCTAAGCGGCACTGGTGGTCCTCATTAGAGGTTCACTGCGCCATAAGCTCGTTGAACAGGCTTTCTGTGAAATATAACAGAGTCTAGGACTGCTTTTAGTGTCCTAGTGGTCCACAGGTAGCGTTCCCTGGTCACAATTATAAGATTTTGGGTTTGAATCCTGGTGGGGTGAGGTGTTGATTATATGTAGAAGTCCGCGTGCTGTATCGGGCTAATGAAATATATATGGATCCTCGTTTTTCGAAGCCGGATTTGGTAAAACGTTGCTCTGATCACCTAAGTGGCACGGGTGGTCCCCATTATTTGTTCACGGCGCCATAAGCTCGTTGACCAGGCATTGTGTGAAATATAACAGCGTCTAGGACTGCTTTTAGTGTCCTGGTGGCCCAGAGGCAGCATTCCCCGGTCACAATTATAAGATCGTGGCTTCGAATCCTGGTGGGGTGAGGTGTTGAATATATCTAGAAGACTGCGTGCTTTATTGCGCTAATGAATTATATATGGATACTCGTGTTTCGAAGCCGGATTTCGTAAAACATTGCTCTGATCACCTTAGCGGCACGGGTGATCCCCTTTAGAGGTTCATGGCGCCATAAGCTCATTCAACAGGCTTTGTGTGAAATATAACAGAGTCTAGGACTGCTTTTAGTGTCCTGGTGGTCCACAGGTAGCGTTCCCTGGTCACAATTATAAGATTGTGGGTTCTAATCCTGGTGGGGTGAGGTGTTGATTATATGTAGAAGTGTGCGTGGTTTATTGAGCTAATGAAATAGATATGGGTCCTCGTGTTTCGAAGCCGGATTTGGTGAAACATTACTCTGAACACCTAAGCGTCACTGGTGGTCCTCTATAGAGGTTCACGGCGCCATAAGCTCGTTGAACAGGCTTTCTGTGAAATATAACAGAGTCTAGGACTGCTTTTAGTGTCCTGGTGGTCCACAGGTAGCATTCCCTGGTCACAATTATAAGATTTTGGGTTTGAATCCTGGTGGGGTGAGGTGTTCATTATATGTAGAAGTCCGCGTGCTTTATTGGGCAAATGAAATATATATGGATCGTCGTGCTTCGAAGCCGCATTTGGTAAAACGTTGCTCTGATCACCTAAGCGGCACTGGTGGACCCCATTAGAGGTTCATGGCGCCATAAACTCGTTGAGCAGGATTTGTGTGAAATATAGCAGAGTGTAGGACTGCTTTTATTGTCCTGGTGGCCCAGAGGTAGCGTTCCCCGGTCACAATTATAATATCGTGGGTTCAAATCCTGGTGGGGTGAGGTGTTGATTATATGTAGAAGTCCCCGTGCTTTATTGGGCTAATGAAATATATATGGATCCTCGAGTTTCCAAGCCAGATTTGGTAAAACGTTGCTCTCTCCACCTAAGTGGCATGGGTGGTCCCCTATAGTGGTCCCACGGCGCCATAAGTTGGTTGAACAGGTTTTGTGTGAAATATAACAGAGTCTAGGACGGCTAATAGTGTCCTGGTGTCTCAGAGGTAGCTTTCCCCAGTCATAATTATAAGATCGTGGGTTCGAATCCTGGTGGGGTGAGGTGTTGATTATATGAAGAAGTCCGCGTGCTTTATTGGGCTAATGAAATTATATGGATCCTCGTGTTTCGAAGCCGCATTTGGTAAAACGTTGCTCTGATCACCTAAGCGGCACGGGTGGTCCCCATTAGAGGTACACGGCGCCAAAAGCTCGTTGAACAGGCTTTGTGTGAAATATAGCAGAGTCTAGGACTGCTTTTAGTGTCCTGGTGGCCCAGAGGTAGCGTTCCCCGGACACAATTAGAAGATCGTGGGTTCGAATCCTGGTGGGGTGAGGTGTTGATTATATGTAGTAGTCCGAGTGCTTTATTGGGCTAATGAAATATATATGGCTACTCGTGTTTCCAAGCTGGATATGGTAAAACGTTGCTCTGATCACCTAAGAGGTAGCACGGGATCGTGGGTCCCCCATTAGAGGTTCATGGAGCCATAAGGTCGTTGAACAGGCTTTGTGTGAAATATAGTAGAGTCTAGGACTGCTTTTATTGTCCTGGTGGCCCAGAGGTAGCATACCCCGGTCACTTTTATAAGATCGTGGGTTCAAATCCTGGTGGGGTGAGGTGTTGATTATATGTTAAAATCTGCGTGCTTTATTAGCCTAATGAAATATATATCGATCCTCGTGTTTCGAAGCCGGATATGGTAAAACGTTGCTCTGATCACCTAAGCGGCACGGGTGGTCCCCATTAGATGTTCACGGTGCCATAAGCTCGTTGAACAGGCTTTCTGTGAAATATAACAGAGTCTAGGACTGCTTTTAGTGTCCTAGTGGTCCATAGGTAGCGTTCCCTGGTCACAATTATAAGATTTTGGGTTTGAATCCTGGTGGGGTGAGGTGGTGATTATATGTAGAAGTCCGCGTGCTGTATTGGGTTAATGAATTATATATGGATACTCGTGTTTCGAAGCCGGATTTCGTAAAACATTGCTCTGATCACCTTAGCGGCACGGGTGATCCCCTTTAGAGGTTCATGGCGCCACAAGCTCATTCAACAGGCTTTGTGTGAAATATAACAGAGTGTAGGACTGCTTTTAGTGTTCTGGTGGTCCACAGGTAGCGTTCCCTGGTCACAATTATAAGATTTTGGGTTTGAATCCTGGTGGGGTGAGGTGGTGATTATATGTAGAAGTCCGCGTGCTTTATTGGGCGAATGAAGTATACATGGATCCTCGTTTTTCGAAGCCGGATTTGGTAAAACGTTGCTCTGATCACCTAAGTGGCATCGGTGGTCCCTATTAGAGGTTAACGGCGCCATAAGCTCGTTCAACAGGCTTTGTGTGAAATATAACAGCGTCTAGGACTGCTTTTAGTGTCCTGGTGGACCAGAGGTAGCGTTTCCCGGTCACAATTATAAGATCGTGGTTTCGAATCCTGGTGGGGGTGAGGTGTTGATTATATCTAGAAGTCCGCGTGATTTATTGGGCTAATGAAATATATATCGATCCTCGTGTTTCAAAGCCGGATTTGGTAAAACGTTGCTCTGTTCACCTATGCGGCACTGGTGGTCCCCATTAGAGGTTCACGGCGCCATAAGCTCGTTGAACAGGATTTGTGTGAAATATAGCAGAGTGTAGGACTGCTTTTATTGTCCTGGTGGCCCAGAGGTAGCGTTTCCCGGTCACAATTATAAGATCGTGGGTTCAAATCCTGGTGGGGTGAGGTGTTGATTATATGTAGAAGTCCGCGTGCTTTATTGGGCTAATGAAATATATATGGATCCTCGAGTTTGCAAGCCAGATTTGGTAAAACGTTGCTCTCTCCACCTAAGCGGCACGGGAGGTCCCCTATAGTGGTCCCACGGCGCCATAAGCTCGTTGAACAGGCTTTGTGTGAAATATAACAGAGTCTAGGACTTCTTTTAGTGTCCTGGTGGTCCACAGGTAGCATTCCCTGGTCACAATTATAAGATTTTGGTTTTGAATCCTGGTGGGGTGAGGTGTTGATTATATGTAGAAGTCTGCGTGCTTTATTGGGCTAATGAAATATATATCGATCCTCGTGTTTCGAAGCCAGATTTGGTAAAACGTTGCTCTGATAACCTAAGCGGCACGGGTGGTCCCCATTAGAGGTTCACGGCGCCATAAGCTCATTCAACAGGCTTTGTGTGAAATATAACCGAGTCTAGGACTGCTTTTAGTTTCCTGGTGGTTCAGAGGCAGCATTCCCCGGTCACAATTATAAGATCGTGGGATCAAATCCTGGTGGGGTGAGGTGTTGATTATATGTAGAAGTCCGCGTGCTGTATCGGGCTAATGAAATATATATGGATCCACGTTTTTCGAAGCCGGATTTGGTAAAACGTTGCTCTGATCACCTAAGTGGCACGGGTGGTCCCCATTAGAGGTTCACGGCGCCATAAACTCGTTGAGCAGGGTTTGTGTGAAATATAGCAGAGTGTAGGACTGCTTTTATTGTCCTGGTGGCCCAGAGGTAGCGTTCCCCGGTCACAATTATAATATCGTGGGTTCAAATCCTGGTGGGGTGAGGTGTTGATTATATGTAGAAGTCCCCGTGCTTTATTGGGCTAATGAAATATATATGGATCCTCGAGTTTCCAAGCCAGATTTGGTAAAACGTTGCTCTCTCCACCTAAGTGGCATGGGTGGTCCCCTATAGTGGTCCCACGGCGCCATAAGTTGGTTGAACAGGTTTTGTGTGAAATATAACAGAGTCGAGGACGGCTAATAGTGTCCTGGTGTCTCAGAGGTAGCTTTCCCCAGTCATAATTATAAGATCGTGGGTTCGAATCCTGGTGGGGTGAGGTGTTGATTATATGAAGAAGTCCGCGTGCTTTATTGGGCTAATGAAATATATATGGATCCTCGTGTTTCGAAGCCGCATTTGGTAAAACGTTGCTCTGATCACCTAAGCGGCACGGGTGGTTCCCATTATAGGTTCACGGGGCCATAAGCTCGTTGAACAGGCTTTATGTGAAATATAGCAGAGTCTAGGACTGCTTTTATTGTCCTGGTGGCCCAGAGGTAGCATTCCCCGGTCACAATTATAAGATCGTGGGTTCAAATCCTGGTGGAGTGAGGTGTTGATTATATGTAGAAGTCCGCGTGCTTTATTTGGCTAATGAAATTTATATGGATCCTCGTGTTTCGAAGCCGCATTTGGTAAAACGTTGGTCTGATCACCTAAGCGGCACGGGTGGTCCCCATTAGAGGTACACGGCGCCAAAAGCTCGTTGAACAGGCTTTGTTTGAAATATAGCAGAGTCTAGGACTGCTTTTAGTGTCCTGGTGGCCCAGAGGTAGCGTTCCCCGGACACAATTAGAAGATCGTGGGTTCGAATCCTGGTGGGGTGAGGTGTTGATTATATGTAGAAGTCCGAGTGCTTTATTGGGCTAATGAAATATATATGGCTACTCGTGTTTCCAAGCTGGATATGGTAAAACGTTGCTCTGATCACCTAAGGGGCACGGGTGGTCCCCATTAGATGTTCACGGCGCCATAAGCTCGTTGAACAGGCTTTGTGTGAAATATAACAGAGTCTAGGACTTCTTTTAGTGTCCTGGTGGTCCACAGGTAGCATTCCCTGGTCACAATTATAAGATTTTGGTTTTGAATCCTGGTGGGGTGAGGTGTTGATTATATGTAGAAGTCTACGTGCTTTATTGGGCTAATGAAATATATATCGATCCTCGTGTTTCGAAGCCACATTTGGTAAAACGTTGCTCTGATAACCTAAGCGGCAGGGTGGTCCCCATTAGAGGTTCACGGCGCCATAAGCTCATTCAACAGGCTTTGTGTGAAATATAACCGAGTCTAGGACTGCTTTAATTTCCTGGTGGTTCAGAGGCAGCATTCCCCGGTCACAATTATAAGATCGTGGGATCAAATCCTGGTGGGGTGAGGTGTTGATTATATGTAGAAGTCTGCGTGCTTTATTGGGCTAATTAAATAAATATGGATCCTCGTGTTTCGAAGCCTGATTTGGTAAAACGTTGCTCCGATCACCTTAGCGGCACGGGTGGTTCCCATTATAGGTTCACGGGGCCATAAGCTCGTTGAACAGGCTTTATGTGAAATATAGCAGAGTCTAGGACTGCTTTTATTGTCCTGGTGGCCCAGAGGTAGCATTCCCCGGTCACAATTTTAAGACCATAGGTTCGAATCCTGGTGGGGTGAGGTGTTGATTATATGTTAAAATTTGCGTGCTTTATTAGCCTAATGAAATATATATCGATCCTCGTGTTTCGAAGCCGGATTTGGTAAGACGTTGCTCTGATCACCTAAGCGGCACGGGTGGTCCATATTAGAGGTTCACGGCGACATAAGCTCATTGAACAGGCTTTGTGTGAAATATAACAGAGTCTAGGACTGCTTTTAGTGTCCTGGTGGCCCAGAGGTAGCGTTCCCCGGTCACAATTATAAGATCGTGGGTTCGAACCCTGGTGGGGTGAGGTGTTGATTATATGTAGAAGTGTGCGTGCTTTATTGGGCTAATGAAATAGATATAAATCCTCATGTTTCGACGCCGGATTTGGTAAAACGTTACTCTGAACACCTAAGCGGCACTTGTGGTCCTCATTAGAGGTTCCCTGCGCCATAAGCTTGTTGAACAGGCTTTCTGTGAAATATAACAGAGTCTAGGACTGCTTTTAGTGTCCTGGTGGTCCACAGGTAGCATTCCCTGGTCACAATTATAAGACTTTGGGTTTGAATCCTGGTGGGGTGAGGTGTTGATTATATGTTGAAGTACGCGTGCTTTATTGGGCTAATGAAATATATATGGATCCTCGTTCTTCGAAGCTGGATTTGGTAAAACGTTGCTCTGATCATCTAAGTGGCACGGGTGGTCTCCATTCGACGTTCACGGGGGCCATAAGCTCATTCAACAGGCTTTGTGTGAAATATAACAGAGTCTAGGACTGCTTTTAGTGTCCTGGTGGCCCAGAGGTTGCGTTCCCCGGTCACAATTATAAGATCGTGGGTTCGAATCCTGGTGGGGTGAGGTGTTAATTATATGTAGAAGTCCGCTTGCTTTATTGGGCTAATGAAATATATATGGATACTCCTGTTTCGAAGCCGGATTTGGTAAAACGTGGCTCGGAACACCTAAGCGGCACTGGTGGTCCCGAATAGAGGTTCACGGCGCCATAAGCTCGTTGAACAGGCTTTGCGTGAAATATAACAGAGTCTAGGACTGCTTTTAGTGTCCTGGTGGTCCACAGGTAGCATTCCCTGGTCACAATTATAAGATTTTGCGTTTGAATCCTGGTGGGGTGAGGTGTTGATTATATGTAGAAGTCTGCTTGCATTATTGGGCTAATGAAATATATATGGATCCTCGTGTTTCGAAGCCGGATTTGGTAAAACGTTGCTCTGATCTCCTAAGCAGCAGGGGTCGTCCCCATTAGAGGTTCACGGCGCCATCAGCTCGTTGAACAGGCTTTGTGTGAAACACAACAGAGTCTAGGACTGCTTTTAGTGTCGTGGTGGCCCGGAGGTAGCGTTCCCCGGTCACAATTATAAGATCGTGGGTTCGAATCCTGGTGGGGCGAGGTGTTGATTATATGTAGAAGTGTGTGTGCTTTATTGGGCTAATGAAATAGATATGGATCCTCGTGTTTCGAATCCGGATATGGTAAAACGTTATTCTGAACACCTAAGCGGCACTGGTGGTCCCCAGTAGAGGTTCACGGCGCCATAAGCTCGTTGAATAGGCTTTGCGTGAAATATAACAGAGTCTAGGACTGCTTTTAGTGTCCTGGTGGTCCACAGGTAGCGTTCCCTGGTCACAATTATAAGATTTTGGGTTTGAATCCTGGTGGGGTGAGGTTTTGATTATATGTAGAAGTCCGCATGCTTTATTGGGCTAATGAAATATATATCGATCCTCGTTTTTCGAAGCCAGATTTGGTAAAACGTTGCTCTGAACACCTAAGCGGCACGGGTGGTCCCCATTAGAGGTTCACACCGTCATAAGCTCGTTCAACAGGCTTTGTGTGAAATACATCAGAGTCTAGGACTGCTTTTAGTGTCCTGGTGGTCCAAAGGTAGCATTCCCTGGTCAAAATTATAAGTTTTTTGGTTTGAATCCTGGTGGGGTGAGGTGTTGATTATATGTAGAAGTCCGGGTGCTTTATTGGGCTAATGAAATATATATGGATCCTCATGTTTCGAAGCCGGATTTGGTAAAACGTGGCTCGGAACACCTAAGCGGCACTGGTGGTCCCGAGTAGAGGTTCACGGCGCCATAAGCTCATTGAACAGGCTTTGCGTGATATATAACAGATTCTAGGACTGCTTTTAGTGTCCTGGTGGTCCACAGGTAGCATTCCCTGGTCACAATTATAAGATTTTGCGTTTGAATCCTGGTGGGGTGAGGTGTTGATTATATGTAGAAGTCCGCGTGCTTTATTGGGCTAATGAAATATATATGGATCCTCGTGTTTCGAAGCCGCATTTGGTAAAACGTTGCTCTGATCACCTAAGCGGCACGGGTGGTTCCCATTATAGGTTCACGGGGCCATAAGCTCGTTGAACAGGCTTTATGTGAAATATAGCAGAGTCTAGGACTGCTTTTATTGTCCTGGTGGCCCAGAGGTAGCATTCCCCGGTCACAATTATAAGATCGTGGGTTCAAATCCTGGTGGAGTGAGGTGTTGATTATATGTAGAAGTCCCCGTGCTTTATTTGGCTAATGAAATTTATATGGATCCTCGTGTTTCGAAGCCGCATTTGGTAAAACGTTGCTCTGATCACCTAACCGGCACGGATGGTCCCCATTAGAGGTACACGGCGCCAAAAGCTCGTTGAACAGGCTTTGTGTGAAATATAGCAGAGACTAGGACTGCTTTTAGTGTCCTGGTGGCCCAGAGGTAGCGTTCCCCGGACACAATTAGAAGATCGTGGGTTCGAATCCTGGTGGGGTGAGGTGTTGATTATATGAAGAAGTCCGCGTGCTTTATTGAGCTAATGAAATATATATGGATCCTCGTGTTTCGAAGCCGCATTTGGTAAAACGTTTCTTTGATCACCTAAGCGGCACGGGTGGTCCCCTATAGTGGTTCACAGCGCCATAAGCTCGTTGAACAGGCTTTGTGTGAAATATAGTAGAGTCTTGGACTGGTTTTATTGTCCTGGTGGCCTAGAGGTAGCATACCCCGGTCATAATTATAAGATCGTGGGTTTGAATCCTGGTGGGGTGAGGTGTTGATTATATGTAGAAGTCTGAGTGCTTTATTGGGCTAATGAAATATATATGGCTACTCGTGTTTCCAAGCTGGATATTGTAAAACGTTGCTCTGATCACCTAAACGGCACGGGTGGTCCCCATTAGATGTTCACGGCGCCATAAGCTCGTTCAACAGGCTTTGTGTGAAGTATAACAGCGTCTACGACTGCTCTTAGTGTCTTGGTGGCCCAGAGGTAGCGTTCCTCAGTCACAATTTTAAGATCGTAGGTTCGAATCCTTGTGGGGTGAGGTGTTTATTATATGTTAAAATCTGCGTGCTTTATTAGCCTAATGAAATATATATGGATCCTCGTTTTTCGAAACCGGATTTGGTAAAACGTTACTCTGAACACCTAAGCGGCACTGGTGGTCCTCATTCGAGGTTCACTGCGCCATAAGCTCGTTGAACAGGCCTTCTGTGAAATATAACAGAGTCTAGGGCTACTTTTAGTGTCCTAATGGTCCACAGGTAGCGTTCCCTGGTCAAAATTATAAGATTTTGGGTTTGAATCCTGGTGGGGTGAGGTGGTGATTATATGTAGAAGTCCGCGTGCTGTATTGGGTTAATGAAATATATATGGATCCTCGTTTTTCGAAGCCGGATTTGGTAAAACGTTGCTCTGATCACATAAGTGGCATCGGTGGTCCCTATTAGAGGTTCACGGCGCCATAAACTCGTTGAACAGGCTTTGTGTGAAATATAACAGCTTCTAGGACTGCTTTTAGTGTCCTGGTGGCCCAGAGGTAGCGTTTCCCGGTCACAATTATAAGATCGTGGTTTCGAATCCTGGTGGGGGTGAGGTGTTGATTATATCTAGAAGTCTGCGTGCTTTATTGGGCTAATGAAATATATATCGATCCTCGTGTTTCAAAGCCGGATTTGGTAAAACGTTGCTCTGTTCACCTAAGCGGCACTGGTGGTCCCCATTAGAGGTTCACCTCGCTATAAGCTCGTTGAACAGGATTTGTGTGAAATATAGCAGAGTGTAGGACTTCTTTTATTGTCCTGGTGGCGCAGAGGTAGTGTTCCCCGGTCACAATTATAAGATCGTGGATTCAAATCCTGGTGGGGTGAGGTGTTGATTATATGTAGAAGTCCGCGTGCTTTATTGGGCTAATGAAATATATATGGATCCCCAAGTTTCCAAGCCATATTTGGTAAAACGTTGCTCTCTCCACCTAAGCGGCACTGGTGGTCCCCAGTAGAGGTTCACGGCGCTATAAACTCGTTGAACAGGCTTTGTGTGAAATATAGCAGAGTCTAGGACTTCTTTTAGTGTCCTGGTGGTCCACAGGTAGCATTCCCTGGTCACAATTATAAGATTTTGGTTTTGAATCCTGGTGGGGTGAGGTGTTGATTATATGTAGAAGTCTGCGTGCTTTATTGGGCTAATGAAATATATATGGATCCTCGTTTTTGAAGCCAGATTTGGTAAAACGTTGCTCCGATAACCTAAGCGGCACGGGTGGTCCCCATTCGAGGTTCACGGTGCCATAAGCTCGTTCAACAGGCTTTGTGTGAAGTATAACAGCGTCTACGACTGCTTTTGGTGTCCTGGTGGCCCAGAGGTAGCGTTCCCCGGTCACAATTTTAAGACCGTAGGTTCGAATCCTGGTGGGGTGAGGTGTTGATTATATGTTAAAATTTGCGTGCTTTATTAGCCTAATGAAATATATATCGATCCTCGTGTTTCGAAGCCGGATTTGGTAAGACGTTGCTCTGATCACCTAAGCGGCACGGGTGGTCCATATTAGAGGTTCACGGCGACATAAGCTCACTGAACAGGCTTTGTGTGAAATATAACCGAGTCTAGGACTGCTTTTAGTGTCCTGGTGGCCCAGAGGTAGCGTTCCCCGGTCACAATTATAAGATCGTGGGTTCGAACCCTGGTGGGGTGAGGTGTTGATAATATGTAGAAGAGTGCGTGCTTTATTAGGCTAATGAAATAGATATGAATTCTCATGTTTCGACGCCGGATTTGGTAAAACGTTACTCTGAACACCTAAGCGGCACTGGTGGTCCTCATTAGAGGTTCACTGCGCGATAAGCTCGGTGAACAGGCTTTCTGTGAAATATAACAGAGTCTAGGACTGCTTTTACTGTCCTGGTGGTCCACAGGTAGCATTCCCTGGTCACAATTATAAGATTTTGCGTTTGAATCCTGGTGGGGTGAGGTGTTGATTATATGTAGAAGTCCACTTGCTTTATTGGGCTAATGAAATATATATGGATCCTCGTGTTTCGAAGCCGGATTTGGTAAAACGTTGCTCTGATCACCTAAGCAGCAGGGGTCGTCCCCAATTAGAGGTTCACGGCGCCATAACGTCGTTCAACAGGCTTTGTGTGAAATATAACAGCGTCTAGGACTGCTTTTAGTGTCCTGGTGGCCCAGAGGTAGCGTTCGTCGGTCACAATTATAAGATCGTGGGTTCGAATCCTGGTGGGGTGAGGTGTTAATTATATGTAGAAATCTGAGTGCTTTATTAGGCTAATGAAAAATATATATCGATCCTCGTTTTTCGAAGCCGGATTTGGTAAAACGTTGCTGTGATCACCTAAGCGGCACTGGTGGTCCCCAGTAGAGGTTCACGGCGCCATTAGGTCGTTGAACAGGCTTTGCGTGAAATATAACAGATTCTTGGACTGTTTTTAGTGTCCTGGTGGTCCACCGGTAGCATTCCCTGGTCGCAATTACAAGATTTTGGGTTTGAATCCTGGTGGGGTGAGGTGTTGATTATATGTAGAAATCTGCGTGCTTTATTGGGCTAGTGAAATATATATGGATCCCCGTGTTTCGAAACCGGATTTGGTAAAACGTTGCTCTGAACACCTAAGCGGCACTGGTGGTCCCCATTAGAGCTTCATGGCGCCATCAGCTCGTTGAACAGGCTTTGTGTGAAACATAACAGAGTCTAGGACTGCTTTTAGTGTCCTGGTGGCCCGGAGGTAGCGTTCCCCGGTCACAATAATAAGATCGTGGGTTCGAATCCTGGTGGGGCGAGGTGTTGATTATATGTAGAAGTGTGCGTGCTTTATTGGGCTAATGAAATATATATGGATCCTCGTTTTTCGAAGCCGGATTTGGTAAAACGTTGCTCTGATCACCTAAGCGGCACGGGTGGTCGCTTTAGAGGTTCACGGCGCCATAAGCTCGTTCAACAGGCTTTGTGTGAAATATAACAGAGTCTAGGACTGCTTTTAGTGTCCTGGCGGCCCAGAGGAAGCGTTCCCCGGTCACAATTATAAGATCATGGGTTTGAATCCTGGTGGGGTGAGGTGTTGATTATATTTAGAAGTCCGCGTGCTTTATTGGGCTAATGAAATATACATAGATCCTCGTGTTTCGAAGCCGGATTTGGTAAAACGTTGCTCTGATCACCTAAGCGGCACGGGTGGTCCCCATTAGAGGTTCACACCGTCATAAGCTCGTTGAACAGGCTTTGAGTGAAATATAGCAGAGTATAGGACTGCGTTTATTGTCCTGGTAGCCCAGAGGCAGCCTACCCTGGTCACAATTATAAGATCGTGGGTTCAAATCCTGGTGTGTCCTGGCGGCCCAGAGGAAGCGTTCCCCGGTCACAATTATAAGATCATGGGTTTGAATCCTGGTGGGGTGAGGTGTTGATTATATTTAGAAGTCCGCGTGCTTTATTGGGCTAATGAAATATACATAGATCCTCATGTTTCGAAGCCGGATTTGGTAAAACGTTGCTCTGATCACCTAAGCGGCACGGGTGGTCCCCATTAGAGGTTCACACCGTCATAAGCTTGTTGAACAGGCTTTGAGTGAAATATAGCAGAGTATAGGACTGCTTTTATTGTCCTGGTTGCCCAGAGGCAGCCTTCCCTGGTCACAATTATAAGATCGTGGGTTCAAATCCTGGTGGGGTGAGGTGTTGATTATATGTAGAAGTCCGCGTGCTTTATTGGGCTAATGAAATATATATGGATCCTTGTGCTTCGAAGCTGCATTTGGTAAAACGTTGCTTTGATCACCTAAGCGGCACTGGTGGTCCCCATTAGAGAGTCATGGCGCCATAAGCTCGTTGAACAGGATTTGTGTGAAATATAGCAGAGTGTAGGACTGCTTTTATTGTCCTAGTGGCCCAGAGGTAGCATTCCCCGGTCACAATTATAATATCGTGGGTTCAAATCCTGGTGGGGTGAGGTGTTGATTATATGTAGAAGTCCGCGTGCTTTATTGGGTGAAGAAATATATATGGATCCTCGTGTTTCGTAGCCGGATTTGGTAAAACGTTGCTCTGATCACCTAAGCGGCACTGGTGGTCCCCATTAGAGCTTCATGGCGCCATAAGCTCGTTGAACAGGCTTTGTGTGAAATATAACAGAGTTTAGGACTGCTTTTAGTCTCCTGGTGGCCCAGAGGTAGCGTTCCCCGGTCACAATTATAAGATCGTGGGTTCGAATCCTGGTGGGGTGCGGTGTTGATTATATGCTAGAAGTTTGCATGCTTTATTGGGCTAATGAAATTTATATAGATCCTCGTGTTTCGAAGCCGGATTTGGTAAAACGTTGCTCTGAACACCTACGCGGCACTGGTGGTCCCCAGTAGAGGTTCACGGCGCCATAAGCTCGTTCAACAGGCTTTGCGTGAAATATAACAGACTCTAGGACTGGTTTTAGTGTCCTGGTGGTCCACAGGTAGCATTCCCTGGTCACAATTATAAGATTTTGGGTTTGAATCCTGGTGGGGTGAGGTGTTGATTATATGTAGAAATCTGCGTGCTTTAATGGGCTAGTGAAATATATATGGATCCTCGTGTTTCGAAGCCGGATTTAGTAAAACGTTACTCTGAACACCTAAGCGGCACTGGTGGTCCTCATTAGAGGTTCACGGCGCCATAAGCTCGTTGAACAGGCTTTGTGTGAAATATAACAGAGTCTAGGACTGCTTTTAGTGTCCTGGTGGTCCACAGGTAGCATTCCCTGGTAACAATTATAAGATTTTGGGTTTGAATCCTGGTGGGGTGAGGTGTTGATTTTAAGTAGAAGTCCGCGTGCTTTATTGGGCTAATGAAATATATATGGATCCTCGTGTTTCGAAGCTGGATTTGGTAAAACGTTGCTCTGATCACCTAAGCAGCACGTGTGGTCCCCATAAGAGGTTCACGGCGCCATAAGCTCGTTGAACAGGCTTTGTGTGAAATATAACAGAGTCTAGGACTGCTTTTAGTGTCCTGGTGGTCCACAGGTAGCGTTCCCTGGTCACAATTATAAGATTTTGGGTTTGAATCCTGGTGGTCCACAGGTAGCGTTCCCTGGTCACAATTATAAGATTTTGGGTTTGAATCCTGGTGGGGTGAGGTTTTGATTATATGTAGAAGTCCGCGTGCTTTATTGGGCTAAAGAAATATATATGGATCCTCGTGTTTCGAAGCCGGATTTGATAAAACGTTGCTCTGATTACTAAAGCGGCACGGGTGGTCCTCATTAGAGGTTCACGGCGCTATAAGCTCGTTCAACAAGCTTTGTGTGAAATATAACAGAGTCTAGGACTGCGTTTAGTGTCCTGGTGGCCCAAAGGTAGCGTTCCCTGGTCACAATTATAAGATCGTGGGTTCGAATACTGGTGGGGTGAGTTGTTGATTATATGTAGAAATCTGCGTGCTTTATTAGGCTATTGAAATATACATGGATCCTCCTGTTTCGAAGCCGGATTTAGGAAAACTTTACTCTGAACACCTAAGCGGCACGGGTGGTCCCCATTAGAGGCTCACACCGTCATAAGCTCGTTCAACAGGCTTTGTGTGAAATATAACAAAGTCTAGGACTACTTTTAGTGTCATGGTGGTTCACAGGTAGGATTCCCTGGTCACAATTATAAGATTTTGGGTTTGAATCCTGGTGGGGTGAGGTGTTGATTATATGTAGAAGTCCGCGTGCTTTATTGGGCTAATGAAATATATATGGATTCTCGTATTTCGAAGCCGGATTTGGTAAAACGTTGCTCTGATCACAAAAGCGGCAGGGGTGGCCCCCATTATAGGTTCACGGCACCATAAGCTCATTCAACAGGCTTTGTGTGAAATATAACAGAGTCTAGGACTGCTTTTATTGTCCTGGTGGCCCAGAAGTAGCATTCTCCGGTCACAATTATAAGATCGTGGGTTCATATCCTGGTGGGGTGAGGTGTTGATTATATGTAGAAATCCGCGTGCTTTATTGGGCTAATGAAATATATATGGATCCTCGTGTTTCCAAGCTGGATTTGGTAAACGTTGCTCTGATCACTTAAGCGGCATGGGTGGTCCCCATTCGAGGTTCACGGTGCCATAAGGTCGTTGAACAGGTTTTGTGTGAAATATAACAGAGTCTAGGACTGCTTTTAGTGTCCTGGTGGCCCAGAGGTAATGTTCCCCGGTCACAATTATAAGATCGTGGGTACGAATCCTGTTGGGGTGAGGTGTTGATTATATGTAGAAGTCCGCATGCTTTATTAGGGTAAAGAAATATATGTGGATCCTCGTGTTTCGTAGCCGGATTTGGTAAAACGTTGCTCTGATCACCTAAGCGGCACTGGTGGTCCCCATTAGAGCTTCATGGCGCCATAAGCTCGTTGAACAGGCTTTGTGTGAAATATAACAGAGTTTAGGACTGCTTTTAGTCTCCTGGTGGCCCAGAGGTAGCGTTCCCCGGTCACAATTATAAGATCGTGGGTTCGAATCCTGGTGGGGTGCGGTGTTGATTATATGTAGAAGTTTCCGTGCTTTATTGGGCTAATGAAATATATATGGATCCTCGTGTTTCGAAGCCGGATTTGGTAAAACGTTGCTCTGAACACCTAAGCGGCACTGGTGGTCCCCAGTAGAGGATCACGGCGCCATAAGCTCGTTGAACAGGCTTTGCGTGAAATGTAACAGAGTCTAGGACTGCTTTTAGTGTCCTGGTGGTCCACAGGTAGCGTTCCCTGGTCACAATTAAAAGATTTTGGGTTTGAATCTCAGTGGGGTGAGGTGTTGATTATATGTAGAAGTCCGCGTGCTTTATTGGGCTAATGAAATATATATGGATCTTCGTTTTTCGAAGCCGGATTTGGTAAAACGTTGCTCTGATCACCTAAGCGGCACGGGTGGTCCCCATTAGAGGTTCACGGCGCCATAAGCTCGTTCAACATGATTTGTGTGAAATATAACAGAGTCTAGGACTGCTTTTAGTGTCCTGGTGGCCCAGAGGTAGCGTTCCCCGGTCACAATTATAAGATCGTCGGCTCGAATCCTGGTGGGGTGAGGTGTTGATTATATGTAGAAATCTACGTGCTTTTTAGGCTAATGAAATATATATCGATCCACGTGTTTCGAAGCCGGATTTGGTAAAACGTTGCTCTGAACACCTAAGCGGCACTGGTGGTCCCCAGTAGAGGTTCACGACGCCATAAGCTCGTTCAACAGGCTTTGTGTGAAACATAACAGCGTTCTAGGACTGCTTTTAGTGTCCTGGTGGCCCAGAGGTAGCGTTCCCCGGTCACAATTATAAGATCATAGGTTTGAATCCTGGTGGGGTGAGGTGTTGATTATATGTAGAAGTCCGTGTGCTTTATTGGGCTAATGAAATATATATGGATCCTCGTTTTTCGAAACCGGATTAGGTAAAACGTTGCTCTGATCACCTAAGCGGCACGGGTGGTTCCCATTAGAGGTTCACGGCGCCATAAGCTCATTCAACAGGCTTTGTGTGAAATATAACAGAGTCTAGGACTGCTTTTAGTGTCCTGGTGGCCCAGAGGCGCTCGGTCACAATTATAAGATTTTGGGTTGAATCCTGGTGGGGTGAGGTGTTGATTATATGTAGAAGTCCGCGTGCTTTATTGGGCTAATGAAATATATATGGATCCTCGTGTTTCGAAGCCAGATTTGGTAAAACGTTGCTCTGGTCACCTAAGCGGCACGGGTGGTCCCCATTAGAGGTTCACAGCGCCATAAGCTCGTTGAACAGGCTTTGTGTGAAATATAACAGAGTCTAGGACTGCTTTTAGTGTCCTGGTGGTCCACAGGTAGCATTCCCTGGTCACAATTATAAGATTTTGGGTTTGAATCCTGGTGGGGTGAGGTGTTGATTATATGTAGAAGTCCGCGTGCTTTATTGGGCTAATGAAATACATATGGATCCTCGTGTTTCGAGCCGGATTTGGTAAAACGTTGCTCTGGTCACCCGGCACGGTGGTCCCCATTAGAGGTTCACGGCGCCATAAGCTCGTTGAACAGGCTTTGTGTGAAATATAACAGAGTCTAGGACTGCTTTTAGTGTCCTGGTGGTCCCAGGTAGCGTTCCTGGTCACAATTATAAGATTTTTGGTTTGAATCCTGGTGGGGTGAGGTGTTGATTATATGTAGAAGCCGCGTGCTTTATTGGGCTAATGAAATATATATGGATCCTCGTGTTTCGAAGCCGGATTTGGTAAAACGTTGCTCTGATCACCTAAGCGGCGGGTGGTCCCCATTAGAGGTTCACGGCGCCATAAGCTCATTGAACAGGCTTTTTGTGAAATATAACAGAGTTCAGGACTGCTTTTAGTGTCCTGGTGGCCCAGAGGTAGCGTTCCCCGGTCACAATTATAAGATCGTTGGTTCGAATCCTGGTGGGGTGAGATGTTGATTATATGTAGAAATGTGCGTGCTCTATTGGGCTAATGAAATAGATATGGATCCTCGTGTTTCGAAGCCGGATTTAGTAAAACGTTACTCTGAACACCTAAGCGGCACTGGTGGTCCCCAGTAGAGGTTCGCGGTGCCATAAGCTCGTTGAACAGGTTTTGCTTGAAATATAACAGAGTCTAGGACTGCTTTTAGTGTCTTGGTGGTCCACAGGTAGCGTTTCCTGGTCACAATTATAAGATTTTTGGTTTGAATCCTGGTGGGGTGAGGTGTTGATTATATGTAGAAGCCCATGTGATTATTGGGCAATTGAAATATATATGGATGCTCGTGTTTCGAAGCCGGATTTGGTAAAACGTTGCTCTGAACACCTAAGCGGCACTGGTGGTCCCCATTAGAGCTTCATGGCGCCATAAGCTCGTTGAACAGGCTTTTTGTGAAATATAACAGAGTCTAGGACTGCTTTTAGTGTCCTGGTGGCCCAGAGGTAGCGTTCCCCAGTCACAATTATATGATCGTGGGTTCGAATCCTGGTGGGGTGAGGTGTTGATTATATGTAGAAGTGTGCGTGCTTTATTGGGCTAATGAAATAGATATGGATCCTCGTGTTTCGAATCCGGATTTGGTAAAACGTGACTCTGAACACCTAAGCGGCACTGTTGGTCCCCATTAGAGGTTCACAGTGACATAAGCTCGTTGAACAGGCTTTGTGTGAAATATAACAGAGTCTAGGACTGCTTTTAGTGTCCTGGTGGTCCACTGGTAGCGTTTCCCGGTCACAATTATAAGATTTTTGGTTTGAATCCTGGTGGGGTGAGATGGTGATTATTTGTAGAAGTCCGCGTGCAGTATTGGGCTAATGAAATATATATGGATCCACGTGTTTCGAAGCCGGATTTGGTAAAACGTTGCTCTGATCACCTAAGCGGTACGGGTGGTCCCCATTAGAGGTTCACGGCGCCATAAGCTCATTCAACAGGTTTTGTGTGAAATATAACAGAGTCTAGGACTGCTTTTAGTGTCCTGGTGGTCCAGAGGTAGCGTTCCCCGGTCACAATTAAAAGATCGTGGGTTCAAATGCTGGTGGGATGAGGTGTTGATTATATGTAGAAGTCCTCGTGCCTTATTGGGCTAATGAAATATAAATGGATCCTCGTGTTTCGAAGCCGGATTTGGTAAAACATTGCTCTGATCACCTAAGCGGCACGGATGGTCCCCATTAGAGGTTCACGGCGCCATAAGATCATTCAACAGGCTTTGTGTGAAATATAACAGAGTCTAGGACTGCTTTTAGTCTCCTGGTGGCCCAGAGGTAGCGTTCCCCGGTAACAATTAAAAGATTGTGGGTTTGAATCCTGGTGGGGTGAGGTGTTGATTATATGTGGAAGTCCGCGTGTTTTACTGGGCTAATGAAATATATATGGATCCTCGTGTTTCGAAGCCGGATTTGGTAAAACGTTGCTCTGAACACATAAGCGGCACTGGTGGTCCCCAGTAGAGGATCACGGCGCCATAAGCTCGTTGAACAGGCTTTGCGTGAAATATAACAGAGTCTAGGACTGCTTTTAGTGTCCTGGTGGCCCAGAGGTAGCGTTCCCCGGTCACAATTATAAGATCGTGGGCTCGAATCCTGGTGGGGTGAGGTGTTGATTATATGTAGAAATCTGCGTGCTCTATTAGGCTAATTAAATATATATCCATCCACGTGTTTCGAAGCCGGATTTGGTAAAACGTTGCTCTGAACACCTAAGCGGCACTGGTGGTCCCCAGTAGAGGTTCACGGCGCCATAAGGTCGTTGAACAGGTTTTGCGTGAAATATAACAGAGTCTAGGACTACTTTTAGTTGTCCTGGTGGCCCAGAGGTAGCGTTCCCTGGTCACAATTATAAGATCATAGGTTTGAATCCTGGTGGGGTGAGGTGTTGATTATATGTAGAAGTCTGTGTGCTTTATTGGGCTAATGAAATATATATGGATCCTCGTTTTTCGAAGCCGGATTTGGTAAAACGTTGCTCTCATCACCTAAGCGTCACGGGTGGTCCCCATTAGAGGTTCACCGCGCCATAAGCTCGTTCAACAGGCTTTGTGTGAAACATAACAGCGTTCTAGGACTGCTTTTAGTGCCCTGGTGGCCCAGAGGTAGCGTTCCCCGGTCACAATTATAAGATGATAGGTTTGAATCCTGGTGGGGTGAGGTGTTGATTATATGTAGAAGTCCGTGTGCTTTATTGGGCTGATGAAATATATATGGATCCTCGTTTTTCGAAGCCGGATTTGGTAAAACGTTGCTCTGATCACCTAAGCGTCACGGATGGTCCCCATTAGAGGTTCACGGCGCCATAAGCTCGTTGAACAGGCTTTGCGTGAAATATAACAGAGTCTAGGAGTGCTTTTAGTGTCCTGGTGGTCCACAGGTAGCATTCCCTGGTCACAATTATAAGATTTTGGGTTTGAATCCTGGTGGGGTGAGGTGTTGATTATGTAGAAGTCAGCGTGCTTTATTGGGCTAATGAAATATATATGGATCCTCGTGTTTCAAAGCCAGTTTGGTAAACGTTGCTCTGAACACCTAGCGGCACTGGTGGTCCCCATTAGGGTTCACAGCGCCATAAGCTCGTTGAACAAGCTTTGCGTGAGGAAATATAACAGAGTCTAGGACTGCTTTTAGTGTCTGAATTGAGGGTCCACATGTAGTTCCCTGATTGCGATTATAAGATTTACGGATTTGAATCCTGGTGGGGTGTGGTTTTTGATTATATGTAGAAGTCCAGCGTGCTTTATTGGGCTAATAGAAATATATATGGATCCTCGTTTTTCGAAGCGGGATTTGGTAAAACGTTGCTCTGAATACCCTAAAAGCTGACTTTTAGGTGGTACATTAGAGGTTCACAGCGCCATAAGCTCATTGAACAGGCTTTTTGTGAAATATAACAGAGTCTAGGACTGCTTTTAGTGTCCTGGTGGCCCAGAGGTAGCGTTCCCCGGTCACAATTATAAGATCGTTGGTTCGAATCCTGGTGGGGTGAGGTGCTGATTATATGTAGAAGTCCGTGTGCTTTATTGGGCTAATGAAATATATATGGATCCTCGTGTTTCGAAGCCGGATTTGGTAAAACGTTGCTCTGAACACCTAAGCGGCACTGGTGGTCCCCAGTAGAGGTTCACGGCGCCATAAGCTCGTTGAATAGGCTTTGCGTGAAATATAACAGAGTCTAGGACTGCTTTTAGTGTCCTGGTGGTCCACAGGTAGCATTCCCTGGTCACAATTATAAGAATTTGGGTTTGAATCCTGGTGGGGTGAGGTGCTGATTATATTTAGAAGTCCGCTTGCTTTATTGGGCTAATGAAATATATATGGATCCTCGTGTTTCGAAGCCGGATTTGGTAAAACGTTGCTCTGAACACCTAAGCTGCACTGGTGGTCCCCAATAGAGGTTCACGGCGCCATAAGCTCGTTGAACAGGCTTTGCGTGAAATATAACAGAGTCTAGGACTGCTTTTAGTGTCCTGGTGGTCCACAGGTAGCATTCCCTGGTCACAATTATAAGATTTTGGGTTTGAAACCTGGTGGTCCACAGGTAGCGTTCCCTGGTCACAATTATTCGATTTTGGGTTTGAATCCTTGTGGGTGAGGTGTTGATCATATGTAGAAGTCCGCGTGCTTTATTGGGCTAATGAAATATATATGGATCCTCGTTTTTCGAAGCCGGATTTGGTAAAACATTGCTCTGATCACCTAAGCGGCACGGGTGGTCCCCATTAGAGGTTCACGGCGCCATAAGCTCGTTGAACAGGCTTTGCGTGAAATATAACAGAGTCTAGGACTGCTTTTAGTGTCCTGGTGGTCCACAGGTAGCATTCCCTGGTCACAATTATAAGATTTTGGGTTTGAATCCTGGTGGTCCACAGGTAGCGTTCCCTGGTCACAATTATTCGATTTTGGGTTTGAATCCTGGTGGGGTGTGGTTTTGATTATATGTAGAAGTCCGCGTGCTTTATTGGGCTAATGAAATATATATAGATCCTCGTTTTTCGAAGCCGGATTTGGTAAAACGTTGCTCTGAATCACCTAAGCGGCACGGGAGGTACCCATTAGAGGTTCACGGCACCATAAGCTCGTTCAACAGGCTTTGTGTGAAATATAACAGAGTCTAGGACTGCTTTTAGTGTCCTGGTGGCCCAGAGGTAGCGTTCCCCGGTCACAATTATAAGATCGTGGGTTCGAATCCTGGTGGGATGAAGTGTTGATTATATGTAGAAATCTGCGTGCTTTATTAGGCTAATGAATTATATATCGATCCTCGTGTTTCAAAGCCGTATTTGGTAAAACGTTGCTCTGAACACATAAGCGGCACTGGTTGTCCACAGTAGAGGATCACGGCGCCATAAGCTCGTTGAACAGGCTTTTCGTGAAATATAACAGAGTCTAGGACTGCTTTTAGTGTCCTGGTGGCCCAGAGGTAGCGTTCCCCGGTCACAATTATAAGATTGTGGGTTTGAATCCTGGTGGGGTGAGGTGCTGATTATATTTAGAAGTCCGCGTGCTTTATTGGGCTAATGTAATATACTTGGCTCCTCGTGTTTCGAAGCCGGATTTGGTAAAACGTTGCTCTGATCACCTAAGGGGCTCGGGTGTTTCCCATTAGAGGTTCACGGCGCCATAAGCTCGTTGAACAGGCTTTGTGTGAAATATAGCAGAGTCAAGGACTGCTTTTAGTGTCTTGGTGGTCCAGAGGTAGCGTTCCACGGTCACAATTATAAGATCGTGGGTTCAAATGCTGGTGGGATGAGGTGTTGATTATATGTAGAAGTCCGCATGCTTTATTGGGCTAATGAAATATATATGGATCCTCGTGTTTCGAAGCCGGATTTGGTAAAACGTTGCTCTGAACACCTAAGCGGCACTGGTGGTCCCCAGTAGAGGTTCACGGCGCCATAAGCTCATTCAACAGGCTTTGTGTGAAATATAACAGAGTACAGGACTGCTTTTAGTGTCCTGGTGGTCCAGAGGTAGCGTTCCCCGGTCACAATTATAAGATCGTGGGTTCAAATGCTGGTGGGATGAGGTGTTGATTATATGTAGAAGTCCGCGTGCTTTATTGGGCTAATGAAATATATATGGATCCTCGTGTTTCGATGCCGGATTTGGTAAAAAGTTGCTCGAATCACCTAAGCGGCACGGGTGGTCCCCATTAAAGGTTCACGGCGCCATAAGCTCGTTGAACAGGCTTTGCGTGAAATATAACAGAGTCTAGGACTGCTTTTAGTGTCCTGGTGGTCCACAGGTAGCATTCCCTGGTCACAATTATAAGATTTTGGGTTTGAATTCTGGTGGTCCACAGGTAGCGTTCCCTGGTCACAATTATTCGATTTTGGGTTTGAATCCTTGTGGGGTGAGGTTTTGATCATATGTAGAAGTCCGCGTGCTTTATTGGGCTAATTAAATATATATGGATCCTCGTTTTTCGAAGCTGGATTTGGTAAAAAGTTGCTCTAATCACCTAAGCGGCACGGGTGGTCCCCATTAGAGGTTCACGGCGCCATAAGCTCGTTCAAAAGGCTTTGTGTGAAATATAACAGAGTACAGGACTGCTTTTAGTGTCCTGGTGGCCCAGAGGTAGCGTTCCCCGGTCACAATTATAAGATCGTGGGTTCGAATCCTGGTGGGGTGAGGTGTTGATTATATGTAGAAATCTGCGTGCTTTATTAGGCTAATGAAATATATATCGATCCTCGTGTTTCGAAGCCGGATTTGGTAAAACGTTGCTCTGAACGCCTAAGCGGCACTGGTGGTCCCCAGTAGAGGTTCACGGCGCCATAAGCTCATTCAACAGGCTTTGTGTGAAATATAACAGAGTACAAGACTTCTTTTAGTGTCCTGGTGGTCCAGAGGTAGCATTCCCCGGTCACAATTATAAGATCGTGGGTTCAAATGCTGGTGGAATGAGGTGTTGATTATATGTAGAAGTCCGCTTGCTTTATTGGGCTAATGAAATATATATGGATCCTCGTGTTTCGTAGCCGGATTTGGTAAAACATTGCTCTGATCACCTAAGCGGCACGGATGGTCCCCATTTGAGGTTCACGGCGCCATAAGATCATTCAACAGGCTTTGTGTGAAATATAACAGAGTCTAGGACTGCTTTTAGTCTCCTGGTGGCCCAGAGGTAGCGTTCCCTGGTAACAATTATAAGATTGTGGGTTTGAATCCTGGTGGGTTGAGGTGTTGATTATATTTAGAAGTCCGCGTGCTTTATTGGGCTTATATAATATACATGGCTCCTCGTGTTTCGAATCCGGATTTGGTAAAACGTTCCTCTGATCACCTAAGCGGCACGGGTGGTCCCCGTTAGAGGTTCTCACCGTCATAACGTCGTTGAACAGGCTCTGTGTGAAATATAGCAGAGTCAAGGACTGCTTTTATTGTCCTGGTAGCCCAGAGTCAGCCTTCCCCGGTCACAATTATAAGATCGTGGGTTCGAATTCTGGTGGGGTGAGGTGTTGATTATATGTAGAAGCCCGTGTGATTATTGGGCTAATGAAATATATATGGATCCTCGTTTTTCGAAGCCGGATTTGGTAAAACGTTGTTCTGAACACCTAAGCGGCACTGGTGGTCCCCATTAGAGCTTCATGGCGCCATAAGCTCGTTGAACAGGCTTTGTGTGAAATATAGCAGAGTCAAGGACTGCTTTTAGTGTCTTGGTGGTCTAGAGGTAGCGTTCCCCGGTCACAATTATAAGATCGTGGGTTCAAATGCTGGTGGGATGAGGTGTTGATTATATGTAGAAGTCCGCGTGCTTTATTGGGCTAATGTAATATACATGGCTCCTCGTGTTTCGAAGCCGAATTTGGTAAAACGTTGCTCTGATCACGTAAGCGGCACGGGTGGTTCCCATTAGAGGTTCACGGCGCCATAAGCTCATTGAACAGGCTTTGTATGAAATATAACAGAGTCTAGGACTGCTTTTAGTGTCCTGGTGGCCCAGAGGTAGCGTTCCCCGGTCATAATTATAAGATTTTGGGTTCGAATCCTGGTGGGGTGAGGTGTTGATTATATGTAGAAGTCCGCATGCTTTATTAGGCTAATGAAATATATATGGATCCTCGTGTTTCGAAGCCGGATTTGGTAAAACGTTGCTCTGAACACCTAAGCGGCACTGGTGGTCCCCAGTAGAGGTTCACGGCGCCCTAAGCTCGTTGAACAGGCTTTGAGTGAAATATAACAGAGTCTAGGACTGCTTTTAGTGTCCTGGTGGTCCACAGGTAGCAGTCCCTGGTCACAATTATAAGATTTTGGGTTTGAATCCTGGTGGTCCACAGGTAACGTTCCCTGGTCACAATTATAAGATTTTCGGTTTGAATCCTGGTGGGGTGAGGTTTTGATCATATGTAGAAGTCCGCGTGCTTTATTGGGCTAATGAAATATATATGGATCCTCGTTTTTCGAAGCCGGATTTGGTAAAACGTTGCTCTGAACACCTAAGCGGCACTAGTGGTCCCTTTAGAGTTTCATGGCGCCATAAGCTCGTTGAACAGGCTTTATGTGAAATATAACAGAGTCTAGGACTGCTTTTAGTGTCCTGGTGGTCCACAGGTAGCATTCCCTGGTCACAATTATAAGATTTTGCGTTTGAATCCTGGTGGGGTGAGGTGTTGATTTTATGTAGAAGTCCGCGTGCTTTATTGGGCTAAAGAAATACATATGGATCCTCGTGTTTCATAGCCGGATTTGGTAAAACGTTGCTCTGGTCACCAAGCGGCACGTGTGGTCCCCATTAGAGGTTCACGGCGCCATAAGCTCGTTGAACAGGCTTTGTGTGAAATATAACAGAGTCTAGGACTGCTTTTAGTGTCCTGGTGGTCCACAGGTAGCGTTTCCTGGTCACAATTATAAGATTTTTGGTTTGAATCCTGGTGGGGTGAGGTGTTGATTATATGTAGAAGCCCGTGTGATTATTGGGCATTTGAAATATATATGGATCCTCGTGTTTCGAAGCCGGATTTGGTAAAACGTTGCTCTGAACACCTAAGCGGCACTGGTGGTCCCCATTAGTGCTTCATGGCGCCATAAGCTCGTTGAACAGGCTTTGTGTGAAATATAACAGAGTCTAGGAATGCTTTTAGTGTCCTGGTGGCCGAGAGGTAGCGTTCCCCGGTCACAATTATTAGATCGTGGGTTCGAATCCTGGTGGGGTGAGGTGTTGATTATATGTAGAAGTGTGCGTGCTTTATTGGGCTAATGAAATAGATATGGATCCTCGTGTTTCGAATCCGGATTTGGTAAAACGTTACTCTGAACACCTAAGCGGCACTGGTGGTCCCCATTAGAGGTTCCCAGTGCCATAAGCTCGTTGAACAGGCTTTGTGTGAAATATAACAGAGTCTAGGACTGCTTTTAGTGTCCTGGTGGTCCACAGGTAGCGTTTCCTGGTCACAATTATAAGATTTTTGGTTTTAATCCTGGTGGGGTGAGGTGTTGATTATTTGTAGAAGTCCGCGTGCAGTATTGGGCTAATGAAATATATATGGATCCTCGTTTTTCGAAGCCGGATTTGGTAAAACGTTGCTTTGATCACCTAAGCGGCACGGGTGGTCCCCATTAGAGGTTCACGGCGCCATAAGCTCATTGAACAGGTTTTTTGTGAAATATAACAGAGTCTAGGACTGCTTTTAGTGTCCTGGTGGCCCAGAGGAAGCGTTCCCCGGTCACAATTATAAGATCGTTGGTTTCGAATCCTGGTGGGGTGAGATGTTGATTATATGTAGAAATGTGCGTGCTCTATTGGGCTAATGAAATAGATATGGATCCTCGTGTTTCGAAGCCGGATTTAGTAAAACGTTACTCTGAACACCTAAGCGGCACTGGTGGTCCCCAGTAGAGGTTCACGGCGCCCTAAGCTCGTTGAACAGGCTTTGAGTGAAATATAACAGAGTCTAGGACTGCTTTTAGTGTCCTGGTGGTCCACAGGTAGCAGTCCCTGGTCACAATTATAAGATTTTGGGTTTGAATCCTGGTGGGGTGAGGTTTTGGTCATATGTAGAAGTCCGCGTGCTTTATTGGGCTAATGAAATATATATGGATCCTCGTTTTTCGAAGCCGGATTTGGTAAAACGTTGCTCTGAACACCTAAGCGGCACTAGTGGTCCCCTTTAGAGTTTCATGGCGCCATAAGCTCGTTGAACAGGCTTTATGTGAAATATAACAGAGTCTAGGACTGCTTTTAGTGTCCTGGTGGTCCACAGGTAGCATTCCCTGGTCACAATTATAAGATTTTGCGTTTGAATCCTGGTGGGGTGAGGTGTTGATTTTATGTAGAAGTCCGCGTGCTTTATTGGGCTAAAGAAATACATATGGATCCTCGTGTTTCATAGCCGGATTTGGTAAAACGTTGCTCTGGTCACCAAGCGGCACGTGTGGTCCCCATTAGAGGTTCACGGCGCCATAAGCTCGTTGAACAGGCTTTGTGTGAAATATAACAGAGTCTAGGACTGCTTTTAGTGTCCTGGTGGTCCGCAGGTAACGTTTCCTGGTCACAATGATAAGATTTTTGGTTTGAATCCAGGTGGGGTGTGGTGTTGATTATATGTAGAAGCCCGTGTCATTATTGGGCATGTGAAATATATATGGATCCTCGTGTTTCGAAGCCGGATTTGGTAAAACGTTGCTCTGAACACCTAAGCGGCACTGGTGGTCCCCATTAGAGCTTCATGGCGCCATAAGCTCGATAAACAGGCTTTATGTGAAATATAACAGAGTCTAGGAATGCTTCTAGTGTCCTGGTGGCCGAGAGGTAGCGTTCCCCGGTCACAATTATTAGATCGTGGGTTCGAATCCTGGTGGGGTGAGGTGTTGATTATATGTAGAAGTGTGCGTGCTTTATTGGGCTAATGAAATCGATATGGATACCCGTGTTTCGAATCCGGATTTGGTAAAACGTTACTCTGAACACCTAAGCGGCACTGGTGGTCCCCATTAGAGGTTCCCAGTGCCATAAGCTCGGTGAACAGGCTTTGTGTGAAATATAACAGAGTCTAGGACTGCTTTTAGTGTCCTGGTGGTCCACAGGTAGCGTTTCCTGGTCACAATTATAAGAATTTTGGTTTTAATCCTGGTGGGGTGAGGTGTTGATTATTTGTAGAAGTCCGCGTGCAGTATTGGGCTAATGAAATATATATGGATCCTCGTTTTTCGAAGCCGGATTTGGTAAAACGTTGCTTTGATCACCTAAGTGGCACGGGTGGTCCCCATTAGAGGTTCACGGCGCCATAAGCTCATTGAACAGGTTTTTTGTGAAATATAACAGAGTCTAGGACTGCTTTTAGTGTCCTGGTGGCCCAGAGGAAGCGTTCCCCGGTCACAATTATAAGATCGTTGGTTTCGAATCCTGGTGGGGTGAGATGTTGATTATATGTAGAAATGTGCGTGCTCTATTGGGCTAATGAAATAGATATGGATCCTCGTGTTTCGAAGCCGGATTTAGTAAAACGTTACTCTGAACACCTAAGCGGCACTGGTGGTCCCCAGTAGAGGTTCGCGGTGCCATAAGCTCGTTGAACAGGTTTTGCTTGAAATATAACAGAGTCTAGGACTGCTTTTAGTGTCTTGGTGGTCCACAGGTAGCGTTTCCTGGTCACAATTATAAGATTTTTGGTTTGAATCCTGGTGGGGTGAGGTGTTGATTATATGTAGAAGCCCATGTGATTATTGGGCAATTGAAATATATATGGATGCTCGTGTTTCGAAGCCGGATTTGGTAAAACGTTGCTCTGAACACCTAAGCGGCACTGGTGGTCCCCATTAGAGCTTCATGGCGCCATAAGCTCGTTGAACAGGCTTTTTGTGAAATATAACAGAGTCTAGGACTGCTTTTAGTGTCCTGGTGGCCCAGAGGTAGCGTTCCCCAGTCACATTTATATGATCGTAGGTTCGAATCCTGGTGGGGTGAGGTGTTGATTATATGTAGAAGTGTGCGTGCTTTATTGGGCTAATGAAATAGATATGGATCCTCGTGTTTCGAATCCGGATTTGGTAAAACGTTACTCTGAACACCTAAGCGGCACTGTTGGTCCCCATTAGAGTTTCACAGTGACATAAGCTCGTTGAACAGGCTTTGTGTGAAATATAACAGAGTCTAGGACTGCTTTTAGTGTCCTGGTGGTCCACTGGTAGCGTTTCCTGGTCACAATTATAAGATTTTTGGTTTGAATCCTGGTGGGGTGAGATGTTGATTATTTGTAGAAGTCCGCGTGCAGTATTGGGCTAATGAAATATATATGGATCCTCGTGTTTCGAAGCCGGATTTGGTAAAACGTTGCTCTGATCACCTAAGCGGTACGGGTGGTCCCCATTAGAGGTTCACGGCGCCATAAGCTCATTCAACAGGCTTTGTGTGAAATATAACAGAGTCTAGGACTGCTTTTAGTGTCCTGTTGGTCCAGAGGTAGCGTTCCCCGGTCACAATTATAAGATCGTGGGTTCAAATGCTGGTGGGATGAGGTGTTGATTATATGTAGAAGTCCGCGTGCTTTATTGGGCTAATGAAATATATATGGATCCTCGTGTTTCGAAGCCGGATTTGGTAAAACATTGCTCTGATCACCTAAGCGGCACGGATGGTCCCCATTAGAGGTTCACGGCGCCATAAGCTCGTTGAACAGGCTTTGTGTGAATATACAGAGTCTAGGACTGCTTTTAGTCCTGGTGGCCCACGGTAGCGTTCCCCGGTCACCCTGGTGGGGTGAGGTGTTGATTATAGAGTGTTCACGGCGCCATAAAACGTTGCTCTGATAAGCGGCACTGGTGGTCCCCAGTAGAACACGGCGGCTCGTTGAACAGGTGCGTGAAATATAACAGAGTCTAGGAGTGCTTTTAGTCTCCTGGTGGCCCAGAGGTAGCGTTCCCCGGTCACAATTATAAGATCGTGGGCTCGAATCCTGGTGGGGTGAGGTGTTGATTATATGTAGAAATCTGCGTGCTCTATTAGGCTAAAACGTTGCTCTGAACACTTAAGCGGCACTGGTGGTCCCCAGTAGAGGTTCACGGCGCCATAAGGTCGTTGAACAGGTTTTGCGTGAAATATAACAGAGTCTAGGACTGCTTTTAGTTGTCCTGGTGGTCCACAGGTAGCGTTCCCTCGTCACAATTATTCGATTTTGGGTTTGAATCCTGCTGGGGTGAGGTGTTGATTATATGTAGAAGTCCGTGTGCTTTATTGGGCTAATGAAATATATATGGATCCTCGTTTTTCGAAGCCGGATTTGGTAAAACGTTGCTCTGATCACCTAAGCGTCACGGGTGGTCCCCATTAGAGGTTCACGGCGCCATAAGCTCGTTCAACAGGCTTTGTGTGAAACATAACAGCGTTCTAGGACTGCTTTTAGTGTCCTGGTGGCCCAGAGGTAGCATTCCCCGGTCACAATTATGAGATCATAGGTTTGAATCCTGGTGGGGTGAGGTGTTGATTATATGTAGAAGTCCGCGTGCTTTATTGGGCTAATGAAATATATATGGATCCTCGTATTTCGAAGCCAGATTGGGTAAAACATTGATCTGATCACCTAAGCGGCACCGATGGTCCCCATTAGAGGTTCACGGCGCCATAAGATCATTCAACAGGCTTTGTGTGAAATATAACAGAGTCTAGGACTGCTTTTAGTCTCCTGGTGGCCCAGAGGTAGCTTTCCCCGGTCACAATTATAAGATCGTGGGCTCGAATCCTGGTGGGGTGAGGTGTTGATTATATGTAGAAATCTGCGTGCTCTATTAGGCTAATGAAATATATATCGATCCACGTGTTTCGAAGCCGGATTTGGTAAAACGTTGCTCTGAACACTTAAGCGGCACTGGTGGTCCCCAGTAGAGGTTCACGGCGCCATAAGGTCGTTGAACAGGCTTTGCGTGAAATATAACAGAGTCTAGGACTGCTTTTAGTGTCCTGGTGGTCCACAGGTAGCATTCCCTGGTCACAATTATAAGATTTTGGGTTTGAATCCTGGTGGTCCACAGGTAGCGTTCCCTGGTCACAATTATTCGATTTTGGGTTTGAATCCTTGTGGGGTGAGGTTTTGATCATATGTAGAAGTCCGAGTGCTTTATTGGGCTAATTAAATATATATGGATCCTCGTTTTTCGAAGCCGGATTTGGTAAAAAGTTGCTCTAATCACCTAAGCGGCACGGGTGGTCCCCATTAGAGGTTCACCGCGCCATAAGCTCGTTCAAAAGGCTTTGTGTGAAATATAACAGAGTCTAGGACTGCTTTTAGTGTCCTGGTGGCCCAGAGGTAGCGTTCCCCGGTCACAATTATAAGATCGTGGGTTCGAATCCTGGTCGGGTGAGGTGTTGATTATATGTAGAAGTCCGCGTGCTTTATTGGGCTAATGAAATATATATGGATCCTCGTATTTCGAAGCCAGATTGGGTAAAACATTGATCTGATCACCTAAGCGGCACGGGTGGTTCCCATTAGAGGTTCACGGCGCCATAAGCTCATTGAACAGGCTTTGTATGAAATATAACAGAGTCTAGGACTGCTTTTAGTGTCCTGGTGGCCCAGAGGTAGCGTTCCCCGGTCACAATTATAAGATTTTGGGTTCGAATCCTGGTGGGGTGAGGTGTTGATTATATGTAGAAGTCCGTATGCTTTATTGGGCTAATGAAATATATATGGATCCTCGTGTTTCGAAGCCGGATTTGGTAAAACGTTGCTCTGAACACCTAAGCGGCACTGGTGGTCCCCAGTAGAGGTTCACGGCGCCATAAGCTCGTTGAACAGGCTTTGCGTGAAATATAACAGAGTCTAGGACTGCTTTTAGTGTCCTGGTGGTCCACAGGTATCATTCCCTGGTCACAATTATAAGATTTTGGGTTTGAATCCTGGTGGTCCACAGGTAGCGTTACCTGGACACAATTATTGATTTTGGGTTTCAATCCTTGTGGGGTGAGGTTTTGATCATATGTAGAAGTCCGCGTGCTTTATTGGGCTAATGAAATATATATGGATCCTCGTTTTTCTAAGCCGGATTTGGTAAAAAGTTGCTCTAATCACCTAAGCGGCACGGGTGGTCCCCATTAGAGGTTCACGGCGCCATAAGCTCGTTCAAAAGGCTTTGTGTGAAATATAACAGAGTCTAGGACTGCTTTTAGTGTCCTGGTGGCCCAGAGGTAGCGTTCCCCGGTCACAATTATAAGATCGTGGGTTCGAATCCTGGTGGGGTGAGGTGTTGATTATATGTAGAAGTCCGCGTGCTTTATTGGGCTAATGAAATATATATGGATCCTCGTATTTCGAAGCCGGATTGGGTAGAACATTGCTCTGATCACCTAAGCGGCACGGGTGGTTCACATTAGAGGTTCACGGCGCCATAAGCTCATTGAACAGGCTTTGTATGAAATATAACAGAGTCTAGGACTGCTTTAAGTGTCCTGGTGGCCCAGAGGTAGCGTTCCCCGGTCACAATTATAAGATTTTGGGTTCGAATCCTGGTGGGGTGAGGTGTTGATCATATGTAGAAGTCCGCGTGCTTTATTGGGCTAATGAAATATATATGGATCCTCGTATTTCGAAGCCGGATTGGGTAAAACATTGCTCTGATCACCTAAGCGGCACTGGTGGTCCCCAGTAGAGGTTCACGGCGCCATAAGCTCGTTGAACAGGCTTTGCGTGAAATATAACAGAGTCTAGGACTGCTTTTAGTGTCCTGGTGGTCCACAGGTAGCATTCCCTGGTCACAATTATAAGATTTTGGGTTTGAATCCTGGTGGTCCACAGGTAGCGTTCCCTGGTCACAATTATTCGATTTTGGGTTTGAATCCTTGTGGGGTGAGGTTTTGATCATATGTAGAAGTCCGCGTGCTTTATTGGGCTAATGAAATATATATGGATCCTCGTTTTTCGAAGCCGGATTTGGTAAAAAGTTGCTCTAATCACCTAAGCGGCACGGGTGGTCCCCATTAGAGGTTCACGGCGCCGTAAGCTCGTTCAAAAGGCTTTGTGTGAAATATAACAGAGTCTAGGACTGCTTTTAGTGTCCTGGTGGCCCAGAGGTAGCGTTCCCCGGTCACAATTATAAGATCGTGGGTTCAAATGCTGGTGGGATGAGGTGTTGATTATATGTAGAAGTCCGCGTGCTTTATTGGGCTAATGAAATATATATGGATCCTCGTGTTTCGAAGCCGGATTTGGTAAAACATTGCTCTGATCACCTAAGCGGCTCGGATGGTCCCCATTAGAGGGTCACGGCGCCATGAGATCATTCAACAGGCTTTGTGTGAAATATAACAGAGTCTAGGACTGCTTTTAGTCTCCTGGTGGCCCAGAGGTAGCGTTCCCCGGTAACAATTATAAGATTGTGGGTTTGAATCCTGGTGGGGTGAGGTGTTGATTATATTTAGAAGTCCGCGTGCTTTATTGGGCTAATGAAATATATATGGATCCTCGTTTTTCGAAGCCGGATTTGGTAAAACGTTGAGCTGATCACCTGAGCATCACGGATGGTCCCCATTAGAGGTTCACGGCGCCATAAGCTCATTCAACAGGCTTTGTGTGAAATATAAAAGAGTCTAGGACTGCTTTTAGTCTCCTGGTGGCCCAGAGGTAGCGTTCCCTGGTCACAATTATAAGATCGTGGGTTCGAATTCTGGTGGGGTGAGGTGTTGATCATATGTAGAAGTCCGCGTGCTTTATTGGGCTAATGAAATATATATGGATCCTCGTGTTTCGAAGCCGGATTTGGTAAAACGTTGCTCTGAACACCTAAGTGGCACTGGTGGTCCCCATTAGAGGTTCACAGCGCCATAAGCTCGTTGAACAAGCTTTGCGTGAAATATAACAGAGTCTAGGACTGCTTTTAGTGTCTTGGTGGTCCACAGGTAGCGTTCCCTGGTCACAATTATAAGATTTTGGATTTGAATCCTGGTGGGGTGTGGTTTTGATTATATGTAGAAGTCCACGTGCTTTATTGGGCTAATGATATATATATGGATCCTTGTTTTTCGAATCCGGATTTGGTAAAAAGTTGCTCTGATCACCTAAGCGGCACGGGTGGTTCCCATTAGAGGTTCACGGCGCCATAAGCTCGTTGAACAGGCTTTGTGTGAAATATAGCAGAGTCAAGGACTGCTTTTAGTGTCTTGGTGGTCCAGAGGTAGCGTTCCCCGGTCACAATTATAAGATCGTGGGTTCAAATGCTGGTGGGATGAGGTGTTGATTATATGTAGAAGTCCGTGTGCTTTATTGGGCTAATGAAATATATATGGATCCTCGTATTTCGAAGCCGGATTGGGTAAAACATTGCTCTGATTACCTAAGCGGCACGGGTGGTTCCCATTAGAGGTTCACGGCGCCATAAGCTCATTGAACAGGCTTTGTATGAAATATAACAGAGTCTAGGACTGCTTTTAGTGTCCTGGTGGCCCAGAGGTAGCATTCCCCGGTCACAATTATAAGATTTTGGGTTCGAATCCTGGTGGGGTGAGGTGTTGATTATATGTAGAAGTCCGCATGCTTTATTGGGCTAATGAAATATATATGGATCCTCGTGTTTCGAAGCCGGATTTGGTAAAACGTTGCTCTGAACACCTAAGCGGCACTGGTGGTACCCAGTAGAGGTTCACGGCGCCATAAGCTCGTTGAACAGGCTTTGCGTGAAATATAACAGAGTCTAGGACTGCTTTTAGTGTCCTGTTGGTCCACAGGTAGCATTCCCAAGGGATGAGGTTTTGATCATATGTAGAAGTCCGCGTGCTTTATTGGGCTATAGAAATATATATGGATCCTCGTTTTTCGAAGCCGGATTTGGTAAAAAGTTGCTCTAATCACCTAAGCGGCACTGGTGGTCCCCAGTAGAGGTTCACGGCGCCATAAGCTCGTTGAACAGGCTTTGCGTGAAATATAACAGAGTCTAGGACTGCTTTTAGTGTCCTGGTGGTCCACAGGTAGCATTCCCTGGTCACAATTATAAGATTTTGGGTTTGAATCCTGGTGGTCCACAGGTAGTGTTCCCTGGTCACAATTATTCGATTTTGGGTTTGAATCCTTGTGGGGTGAGGTTTTGATCATATGTAGAAGTCCACGTGCTTTATTGGGCTATAGAAATATATATGGATCCTCGTTTTTCGAAGCCGGATTTGGTAAAAAATTGCTCTAATCACCTAAGCGGCACTGGTGGTCCCCAGTAGAGGTTCACAGCGCCATAAGCTCGTTGAACAGGCTTTGCGTGAAATATAACAGAGTCTAGGACTGCTTTTAGTGTCCTGGTGGTCCACAGGTAGCATTCTCTGGTCACAATTATAAGATTTTGGGTTTGAATCCTGGTGGTCCACAGGTAGCGTTCCCTGGTCACAATTATTCGATTTTGGGTTTGAATCCTTGTGGGGTGAGGTTTTTATCATATGTAGAAGTCCGCGTGCTTTATTGGGCTAATGAAATATATATGGATCCTCGTTTTTCGAAGCCGGATTTGGTAAAAAGTTGCTCTAATCACCTAAGCGGCACGGGTGGTCCCCATTAGAGGTTCACGGCGCCATAAGCTCGTTCAAAAGGCTTTGTGTGAAATATAACAGAGTCAGGACTGCTTTTAGTGTCCTGGTGGCCCAGAGGTAGCGTTCCCCGGTCACAATTATAAGATCGTGGGTTCGAATCCTGGTCGGGTGAGGTGTTGATTATATGTAGAAGTCCGCGTGCTTTATTGGGCTAATGAAATATATATGGATCCTCGTATTTCGAAGCCAGATTGTGTAAAACATTGCTCTGATCACCTAAGCGGCACGGGTGGTTCCCATTAGAGGTTCACGGCGCCATAAGCTCATTGAACAGGCTTTGTATGAAATATAACAGAGTCTAGGACTGCTTTTAGTGTCCTGGTGGCCCAGAGGTAGCGTTCCCCGGTCACAATTATAAGATCGTGGGTTCGAATCCTGGTGGGGTGAGGTGTTGATCATATGTAGAAGTCCGCGTGCTTTATTGGGCTAATGAAATATATATGGAACCTCGTATTTCGAAGCCGGATTGGGTAAAACATTGCTCTGATCACCTAAGCGGCACGGGTGGTTCACATTAGAGGTTCACGGCGCCATAAGCTCATTGAACAGGCTTTGTATGAAATATAACAGAGTCTAGGACTGCTTTTAGTGTCCTGGTGGCCCAGAGGTAGCGTTCCCCGGTCACAATTATAAGATTTTGGTTTCGAATCCTGGTGGGGTGAGGTGTTGATTATATGTAGAAGTCCGCATGCTTTATTGGGCTAATGAAATATATATGGATCCTCGTGTTTCGAAGCCGGATTTGGTAAAAAGTTGCTCTAATCACCTAAGCGGCACGGGTGGTCCCCATTAGAGTTCCTGCGCCATAAGCTCGTTCAAGGCTTTATTGTGAAATAACAGAGTCTAAGGACTGCTTTTATTGTCCTGGTGGCCCAGAGGTAGCGTTCCCCGGTCACAATTAGAAGATCGTGGGTTCGAATCCTGGTGGGGTGAGGTGTTGATTATATGTAGAAGCCTCGTGCTTTATTTGGGAAAATAAATATATATGGATCCTCGTGTTTTGAAGCCGCATTTGGTAAAACGTTGCTCTGATCACCTAAGCAGCACGGGTGGTCCCCATGAGAGGTTCACGGGGCCATAAGCTCTTTGAACAGGCTTTGTATGAAATATAGCAGTGTCTAGGACTGCTTTTAGTGTCCTGGTGGCCCAGAGGTAGACCGGTCTGAATTATAAGATTTGGGTTCGAATCCTGGTGGGGTGAGGTGTTGATTATATGTAGAAGTCCGTATGCTTTATTGGGCTAATGAAATATATATGGATCCTCGTGTTTCGAAGCCGGATTTGGTAAAACGTTGCTCTGAACACCTAAGCGGCACTGGTGGTCCCCAGTAGAGGTTCACGGCGCCATAAGCTCGTTGAACAGGCTTTGCGTGAAATATAACAGAGTCTAGGACTGCTTTTAGTGTCCTGGTGGTCCACAGGTATCATTCCCTGGTCACAATTATAAGATTTTGGGTTTGAATCCTGGTGGTCCACAGGTAGCGTTCCCTGGACACAATTATTCGATTTTGGGTTTCAATCCTTGTGGGGTGAGGTTTTGATCATATGTAGAAGTCCGCGTGCTTTATTGGGCTAATGAAATATATATGGATCCTCGTTTTTCTAAGCCGGATTTGGTAAAAAGTTGCTCTAATCACCTAAGCGGCACGGGTGGTCCCCATTAGAGGTTCACGGCTCCATAAGCTCGTTCAAAAGGCTTTGTGTGAAATATAACAGAGTCTAGGACAGCTTTTAGTGTCCTGGTGGCCCAGAGGTAGCGTTCCCCGTCACAATTATAAGATCGTGGGTTCGAATCCTGGTGGGGTGAGGTGTTGATTATATGTGGAATCCGCGTGCTTTATTTGGCTAATGAAACATATATGGATCCTCGTGTTTCGAAGCCGGATTTGGTAAAACGTTGCTCTGATCACCTAAGCGGCACGGGTGGTCCCCATTAGAGGTTCACGGCGCCATAAGCTCGTTCAACAGGCTTTGTGTGAAATATAACAGAGTCTATGAGTGCATTTATTGTCCTGGTGGTCCACAGGCAGCATTCCCTAGTCACAATTATCTGTTTTTGGGTTTGAATCCTGGTGGGGTGAGGTGTTGATTATATGTAGAAATATGCGTGCTTTATTGGGCTAATGAAATATATATCGATCCTCGTGTTTCGAAGCCGGATTTGGTAAAACGTTGCTCTGATCACCTAAGCGGCACGGCTTGTCCCCATTAGAGGTTCACGGCACCATAAGCTCATTGAACAGGCTTCTTTGGCGTGAAATATAACAGATCTAGGACTGCTTAGTGTCCTGGTGGTCCACAGGCAGCATTCCCTGGTCACAATTATTATAAGATTTTTGGGTTTGAATCCTGGTGGTCCACAGGTAGCGTTCCCTGGTCACAATTATTCGATTTTGGGTTTGAATCCTTGTGGGGTGAGGTTTTGATCATATGTAGAAGGCCGCGTGCTTTATTGGGCTAATGAAATATATATGGATCCTCGTTTTTCGAAGCCGGATTTGGTAAAAAGTTGCTCTAATCACCTAAGCGGCACTGGTGGTCCCCAGTAGAGGTTCACGGCGCCATAAGCTCGTTCAAAAGGCTTTGTGTGAAATATAACAGAGTTTAGGACTGCTTTTAGTGTCCTGGTGGCCCGGAGGTAGCGTTCCCCGGTCACAATTATAAGATCGTGGGTTCGAATCCTGGTGGGGTGAGGTGTTGATTATATGTAGAAGTCCGCGTGCTTTATTGGCTAATGAAATATATATGGATCCTCGTGTTTCGAAGCAGGATTTGAAAAAAACATTGCTCTGATTACTAAAGCGGCACGGATGGTCCCAATTAGAGGTTCACAGCGCCATAAGATCATTCAACAGGCTTTGTGTGAAATATAACATAGTCTAGGACTGCTTTTAGTCTCCTGGTGCCCAGAGGTAGCGTTCCCCGGTAACACTTATAAGAATGTGGGTTTGAATCCTGGTGGGGTGAGGTGTTGATTATATTTAGCAGTCCGCGTGCTTTATTGGGCTAATGTAATATACATGGCTCCTCGTGTTTCGAAGCCGGATTTGGTAAAACGTTGCTCTGATCACCTAAGCGGCACGGATGGTCCCTGTTAGAGGTTCACACCGTCATAAGCTCAGAAGCTTTAGTGAAATATAAAAAAGAGCCCAGGACTGCTTTTAGTCTCTGGTGGCTCCAGAGGTAAAGGTTCTTTAAATGCAATTATAAGATCGGGTTCGAATTCTGGTGGGGTGAGGTGTTGATCATATGTAGAAGTCCGCGTGCTTTATTGGGCTAATGAAATATATATGGATCCTCGTGTTTCGAAGCCGGATTTGGTAAAACGTTGCTCTGAACACCTAAGTGGCACTGGTGGTCCCCATTAGAGGTTCACAGCGCCATAAGCTCGTTGAACAAGCTTTGCTTGAAATATAACAGAGTCTAGGACTGCTTTTAGTGTCTTGGTGGTCCACAGGTAGCATTCCCTGGTCACAATTATAAGATTTTGGATTTGAATCCTGGTGGGGTGTGGTTTTGATTATATGTAGAAGTCCACGTGCTTTATTGGGCTAATGATATATATATGGATCCTTGTTTTTCGAATCGGGATTTGGTAAAAAGTTGCTCTGATCACCTAAGTGGCACGGGTGGTTCCCATTAGAGGTTCACGGCGCCATAAGCTCGTTGAACAGGCTTTGTGTGAAATATAGCAGAGTCAAGGACTGCTTTTAGTGTCTTGGTGGTCCAGAGGTAGCGTTCCCCGGTCAGAATTATAAGATCGTGGGTTCAAATGCTGGTGGGATGAGGTGTTGATTATATGTAGAAGTCCGTGTGCTTTATTGGGCTAATGAAATATATAGGGATCCTCGTATTTCGAAGCCGGATTGGGTAAAACATTGCTCTGATTACCTAAGCGGCACGGGTGGTTCCCATTAGAGGCTCACAGCGCCATAAGCTCATTGAACAGGCTTTGTATGAAATATAACAGAGTCTAGGACTGCTTTTAGTGTCCTGGTGGCCCAGAGGTAGCATTCCCCGGTCACAATTATAAGATTTTGGGTTCGAATCCTGGTGGGGTGAGGTGTTGATTATATGTAGAAGTCCGCATGCTTTATTGGGCTAATGAAATATATATGGATCCTCGTGTTTCGAAGCCGGATTTGGTAAAACGTTGCTCTGAACACCTAAGCGGCACTGGTGGTACCCAGTAGAGGTTCACGGCGCCATAAGCTCGTTGAACAGGCTTTGCGTGAAATATAACAGAGTCTAGGACTGCTTTTGCGTCCTGTTGGTCCACAGGTAGCATTCCCAAGGCGATGAGGTTTTGATCATATGTAGAAGTCCGCTTGCTTTATTGGGCTAATGAAATATATATGGATCCTCGATTTTCGAAGCCGGATTTGGTAAAACGTTGCTCTGAACACCTAAGCGGCACTGGTGGTCCCCTTTAGAGCTTCATGGCGCCATAAGCTCGTTGAACAGGCTTTATGTGAAATATAACAGAGTCTAGGACTGCTTTTAGTGTCCTGGTGGTCCACAGGTAGCATTCCCTGGTCACAATGATAAGATTTTGCGTTTGAACTTCAGGTCCACAGGTAGTGTTCCCTGGTCACACCTATCTTATTTGGGTTTGAACTTAAAGAGGTTTGGATCATATGTAGAAGTCCACGCGGCTTTATTGGCCATAGAAATATATATGGATCCTCGTGTTTCGAAGCCGGATTTGGTAAAACGTTGCTCTGAATACCTAAGCGGCACTGGTGGTCCCCAGTAGAGGTTCACAGCGCCATAAGCTCGTTGAACAAGCTTTGCGTGAAATATAACAGAGTCTAGGACTGCTTTTGGTGTCTTGGTGGTCCACAGGTAGTGTTCCCTGGTCACAATTATAAGATTTTGGGTTTGAATCCTGGTGGTCCACAGGTAGCTGCCTCCCCGGTCACAATTATTCGATTTTGGGTTTGAATCTCAGGGGTGAGGCTTTTATCATATGTAGAAGTCCGCGGTTTTATTGGGCTATCGAAATGAGCAGGATCTCTCGTTTTCGGTAGTCGGATTTGGTAAAAAAGTTGCTCTAATCACCTAAGCGGCACGGGTGGTCCCCATTAGAGTGTCTACGGCGCCATAAGCTCGTTCAAAAAGGCTTTGTGAAATATAACAGAGTCTAGGACTGCTTTTAGTGTCCTGGTGGCCCAGAGGTAGCGTTCCCCGGTCACAATTATAAGATCGTGGGTTCGAATCCTGGTCGGGTGAGGTGTTGATTATATGTAGAAATCCGCGTGCTTTATTGGGCTAATGAAATATATATGGATCCTCGTATTTCGAAGCCAGATTGTGTAAAACATTGCTCTGATCACCTAAGCGGCACGGGTGGTTCCCATTAGAGGTTCACGGCGCCATAAGCTCATTGAACAGGCTTTGTATGAAATATAACAGAGTCTAGGACTGCTTTTAGTGTCCTGGTGGCCCAGAGGTAGCATTCCCCGGTAACAATTATAAGATTGTGGGTTTGAATCCTGGTGGGGTGAGGTGTTGATTATATTTAGAAGTCCGCGTGCTTTATTGGGCTAATGTAATATACATGGCTCCTCGTGTTTCGAATCCGGATTTGGTAAAACGTTGCCTGATCACCTGGATGCACGGGTGGTTCACATTAGAGAGGTTCACGGCGCCATAAGCTCATTGAACAGGCTTTGTATGAAATATAACAGAGTCTAGGACTGCTTTTAGTGTCCTGGTGGCCCAGAGGTAGCGTTCCCCGGTCACAATTATAAGATTTTGGTTTCGAATCCTGGTGGGGTGAGGTGTTGATTATATGTAGAAGTCCGCATGCTTTATTGGGCTAATGAAATATATATGGATCCTCGTGTTTCGAAGCCGGATTTGGTAAAAAGTTGCTCTAATCACCTAAGCGGCACGGGTGGTCCCCATTAGAGGTTCACCGCGCCATAAGCTCGTTCAAAAGGCTTTGTGTGAAATATAACAGAGTCTAGGACTGCTTTTAGTGTCCTGGTGGCCCAGAGGTAGCGTTCCCCGGTCACAATTATAAGATCGTGGGTTCGAATCCTGGTCGGGTGAGGTGTTGATTATATGTAGAAGTCCGCGTGCTTTATTGGGCTAATGAAATATATATGGATCCTCGTATTTCGAAGCCAGATTGGGTAAAACATTGATCTGATCACCTAAGCGGCACGGGTGGTTCCCATTAGAGGTTCACGGCGCCATAAGCTCATTGAACAGGCTTTGTATGAAATATAACAGAGTCTAGGACTGCTTTTAGTGTCCTGGTGGCCCAGAGGTAGCGTTCCCCGGTCACAATTATAAGATTTTGGGTTCGAATCCTGGTGGGGTGAGGTGTTGATTATATGTAGAAGTCCGCATGCTTTATTGGGCTAATGAAATATATATGGATCCTCGTGTTTCGAAGCCGGATTTGGTAAAACGTTGCTCTGAACACTTAAGCGGCACTGGTGGTCCCCAGTAGAGGTTCACGGCGCCATAAGCTCGTTGAACAGGCTTTGCGTGAAATATAACAGAGTCTAGGACTGCTTTTAGTGTCCTGGTGGTCCACAGGTAGCATTCCATGGTCACAATTATTCGATTTTGGGTTTCAATCCTTGTGGGGTGAGGTTTTGATCATATGTAGAAGTCCGCGTGCTTTATTGGGGTAATGAAATATATATGGATCCTCGTTTTTCTAAGCCGGATTTGGTAAAAAGATGCTCTAATCACCTAAGCGGCACGGGTATCCCCATTAGAGGTTCTCGGCGCCATAAGCTCGTTCAAAAGGCTTTGTGTGAAATATAACAGAGTCTAGGACTGCTTTTAGTGTCCTGGTGGCCCAGAGGTAGCGTTCCCCGGTCACAATTATAAGATCGTGGGTTCGAATCCTGGTGGGGTGAGGTGTTGATCATATGTAGAAGTCCGCGTGCTTTATTGGGCTAATGAAATATATATGGAACCTCGTATTTCGAAGCCGGATTGGGTAAAACATTGCTCTGATCACCTAAGCGGCACGGGTGGTTCACATTAGAGGTTCACGGCGCCATAAGCTCATTGAACAGGCTTTGTATGAAATATAACAGAGTCTAGGACTGCTTTTAGTGTCCTGGTGGCCCAGAGGTAGCGTTCCCCGGTCACAATTATAAGATTTTGGTTTCGAATCCTGGTGGGGTGAGGTGTTGATTATATGTAGAAGTCCGCATGCTTTATTGGGCTAATGAAATATATATGGATCCTCGTGTTTCGAAGCCGGATTTGGTAAAACGTTGCTCTGAACACCTAAGCGGCACTGGTGGTCCCCAGTAGAGGTTCACGGCGCCATTAGCTCGTTGAACAGGCTTTGCGTGAAATATAACAGAGTCTAGGACTGCTTTTAGTGTCCTGGTGGTCCACAGGTAGCATTCCCTGGTCACAATTATAAGATTTTGGGTTTGAATCCTGGTGGTCCACAGGTAGCGTTCCCTGGTCACAATTATTCGTTTTTGGGTTTGAATCCTTGTGGGGTGAGGTTTTGATCATATGTAGAAGTCCACGTGCTTTATTGGGCTAATGAAATATATATGGATCCTCGTTTTTCGAAGCCGGATTTTGTAAAAAGTTGCTCTAATCACCTAAGCGGCACGCGTGGTCCCCATTAGAGGTTCACAGCGCCATAAGCTCGTTCAAAAGGCTTTGTGTGAAATAAAACAGAGTCTAGGACTGCTTTTAGTGTCCTGGTGGCCCAGAGGTAGCGTTCCCCGGTCACAATTATAAGATCGTGGGTTCGAATCCTGGTGGGGTGAGGTGCTGATTATATTTAGAAGTCCGCGTGCTTTATTAGGCTAATGAAATATATATCGATCCTCGTGTTTCGAAGCCGGATTTGGTAAAACGTTGCTCTGAACGCCTAAGCGGCACTGGTGGTCCCCATTAGAGGTTCACGGCGCCATAAGCTCATTCAACATGCTTTGTGTGAAATATAACAGAGTACAGGACTGCTTTTAGTGTCCTGGTGGTCCAGAGGTAGCGTTCCCCGGTCACAATTATAAGATCGTGGGTTCAAATGCTGGTGGGATGAGGTGTTTATTATATGTAGAAGTCCGCGTGCTTTATTGGGCTAATGAAATATATATGGATCCTCGTGTTTCGAAGCCGGATTTGGTAAAACATTGCTCTGATCACCTAAGCGGCTCGGATGGTCCCCATTAGAGGGTCACGGCGCCATGAGATCATTCAACAGGCTTTGTGTGAAATATAACAGAGTCTAGGACTGCTTTTAGTCTCCTGGTGGCCCAGAGGTAGCGTTCCCCGGTAACAATTATAAGATTGTGGGTTTGAATCCTGGTGGGGTGAGGTGTTGATTATATTTAGAAGTCCGCGTGCTTTATTGGGCTAATGTAATATACATGGCTCCTCGTGTTTCGAATCCGGATTTGATAAAACGTTGCTCTGATCACCTAAGCGGCACGGGTGATCTCCGTTAGAGGTTCACACCGTCATAACGTCGTTGAACAGGCTCTGTGTGAAATATAGCAGAGTCAAGGACTGCTTTTATTTTCCTGGTAGCCCAGAGGCAGCCTTCCCCGGTCACAATTATAAGATCGTGGGTTCGAATTCTGGTGGGGTGAGGTGTTGATTATATGTAGAAGTGTGCGTGCTTTATTGGGCTAATGAAATCGATATGGATACCCGTGTTTCGAATCCGGATTTGGTAAAACGTTACTCTGAACACCTAAGCGGCACTGGTTGTCCCCATTAGAGGTTCCCAGTGCCATAAGCTCGGTGAACAGGCTTTGTGTGAAATATAACAGAGTCTAGGACTGCTTTTAGTGTCCTGGTGGTCCACAGGTAGCGTTTCCTGGTCACAATTATAAGAATTTTGGTTTTAATCCTGGTGGGGTGAGGTGTTGATTATTTGTAGAAGTCCGCGTGCAGTATTGGGCTAATGAAATATATATGGATCCTCGTTTTTCGAAGCCGGATTTGGTAAAACGTTGCTTTGATCACCTAAGCGGCACGGGTGGTCCCCATTAGAGGTTCACGGCGCCATAAGCTCATTGAACAGGTTTTTTGTGAAATATAACAGAGTCTAGGACTGCTTTTAGTGTCCTGGTGGCCCAGAGGAAGCGTTCCCCGGTCACAATTATAAGATCGTTGGTTTCGAATCCTGGTGGGGTGAGATGTTGATTATATGTAGAAATGTGCGTGCTCTATTGGGCTAATGAAATAGATATGGATCCTCGTGTTTCGAAGCCGGATTTAGTAAAACGTTACTCTGAACATCTAAGCGGCACTGGTGGTCCCCAGTAGAGGTTCGCGGTGCCATAAGCTCGTTGAACAGGTTTTGCTTGAAATATAACAGAGTCTAGGACTGCTTTTAGTGTCTTGGTGGTCCACAGGTAGCGTTTCCTGGTCACAATTATAAGATTTTTGGTTTGAATCCTGGTGGGGTGAGGTGTTGATTATATGTAGAAGCCCATGTGATTATTGGGCAATTGAAATATATATGGATGCTCGTGTTTCGAAGCCGGATTTGGTAAAACGTTGCTCTGAACACCTAAGCGGCACTGGTGGTCCCCATTAGAGCTTCATGGCGCCATAAGCTCGTTGAACAGGCTTTTTGTGAAATATAACAGAGTCTAGGACTGCTTTTAGTGTCCTGGTGGCCCAGAGGTAGCGTTCCCCAGTCACATTTATATGATCGTAGGTTCGAATCCTGGTGGGGTGAGGTGTTGATTATATGTAGAAGTGTGCGTGCTTTATTGGGCTAATGAAATAGATATGGATCCTCGTGTTTCGAATCCGGATTTGGTAAAACGTTACTCTGAACACCTAAGCGGCACTGTTGGTCCCCATTAGAGGTTCACAGTGACATAAGCTCGTTGAACAGGCTTTGTGTGAAATATAACAGAGTCTAGGACTGCTTTTAGTGTCCTGGTGGTCCACTGGTAGCGTTTCCTGGTCACAATTATAAGATTTCTGGTTTGAATCCTGGTGGGGTGAGATGTTGATTATTTGTAGAAGTCCGCGTGCAGTATTGGGCTAATGAAATATATATGGATCCTCGTGTTTCGAAGCCGGATTTGGTAAAACGTTGCTCTGATCACCTAAGCGGTACGGGTGGTCCCCATTAGAGGTTCACGGCGCCATAAGCTCATTCAACAGGCTTTGTGTGAAATATAACAGAGTCTAGGACTGCTTTTAGTGTCCTGTTGGTCCAGAGGTAGCGTTCCCCGGTCACAATTATAAGATCGTGGGTTCAAATGCTGGTGGGATGAGGTGTTGATTATATGTAGAAGTCCGCGTGCTTTATTGGGCTAATGAAATATATATGGACCCTCGTGTTTCGAAGCCGGATTTGGTAAAACATTGCTCTGATCACCTAAGCGGCACGGATGGTCCCCATTAGAGGTTCACGGCGCCATAAGATCATTCAACAGGCTTTGTGTGAAATATAACAGAGTCTAGGAGTGCCTTTAGTCTCCTGGTGGCCCAGAGGTAGCGTTCCCCGGTCACAATTATAAGATCGTGGGCTCGAATCCTGGTGGGGTGAGGTGTTGATTATATGTAGAAATCTGCGTGCTCTATTAGGCTAAAACGTTGCTCTGAACACTTAAGCGGCACTGGTGGTCCCCAGTAGAGGTTCACGGCGCCATAAGGTCGTTGAACAGGTTTTGCGTGAAATATAACAGAGTCTAGGACTGCTTTTAGTTGTCCTGGTGGTCCACAGGTAGCGTTCCCTCGTCACAATTATTCGATTTTGGGTTTGAATCCTGCTGGGGTGAGGTGTTGATTATATGTAGAAGTCCGTGTGCTTTATTGGGCTAATGAAATATATATGGATCCTCGTTTTTCGAAGCCGGATTTGGTAAAACGTTGCTCTGATCACCTAAGCGTCACGGGTGGTCCCCATTAGAGGTTCACGGCGCCATAAGCTCGTTCAACAGGCTTTGTGTGAAACATAACAGCGTTCTAGGACTGCTTTTAGTGTCCTGGTGGCCCAGAGGTAGCATTCCCCGGTCACAATTATGAGATCATAGGTTTGAATCCTGGTGGGGTGAGGTGTTGATTATATGTAGAAGTCCGCGTGCTTTATTGGGCTAATGAAATATATATGGATCCTCGTGTTTCGAAGCCGGATTTGGTAAAACATTGCTCTGATCACCTAAGCGGCACCGATGGTCCCCATTAGAGGTTCACGGCGCCATAAGATCATTCAACAGGCTTTGTGTGAAATATAACAGAGTCTAGGACTGCTTTTAGTCTCCTGGTGGCCCAGAGGTAGCGTTCCCCGGTCACAATTATAAGATCGTGGGCTCGAATCCTGGTGGGGTGAGGTGTTGATTATATGTAGAAATCTGCGTGCTCTATTAGGCTAATGAAATATATATCGATCCACGTGTTTCGAAGCCGGATTTGGTAAAACGTTGCTCTGAACACTTAAGCGGCACTGGTGGTCCCCAGTAGAGGTTCACGGCGCCATAAGGTCGTTGAACAGGCTTTGCGTGAAATATAACAGAGTCTAGGACTGCTTTTAGTGTCCTGGTGGTCCACAGGTAGCATTCCCTGGTCACAATTATAAGATTTTGGGTTTGAATCCTGGTGGTCCACAGGTAGCGTTCCCTGGTCACAATTATTCGATTTTGGGTTTGAATCCTTGTGGGGTGAGGTTTTGATCATATGTAGAAGTCCGCGTGCTTTATTGGGCTAATTAAATATATATGGATCCTCGTTTTTCGAAGCCGGATTTGGTAAAAAGTTGCTCTAATCACCTAAGCGGCACTGGTGGTCCCCATTAGAGGTTCACCGCGCCATAAGCTCGTTCAAAAGGCTTTGTGTGAAATATAACAGAGTCTAGGACTGCTTTTAGTGTCCTGGTGGCCCAGAGGTAGCGTTCCCCGGTCACAATTATAAGATCGTGGGTTCGAATCCTGGTCGGGTGAGGTGTTGATTATATGTAGAAGTCCGCGTGCTTTATTGGGCTAATGAAATATATATGGATCCTCGTATTTCGAAGCCAGATTGGGTAAAACATTGATCTGATCACCTAAGCGGCACGGGTGGTTCCCATTAGAGGTTCACGGCGCCATAAGCTCATTGAACAGGCTTTGTATGAAATATAACAGAGTCTAGGACTGCTTTTAGTGTCCTGGTGGCCCAGAGGTAGCGTTCCCCGGTCACAATTATAAGATTTTGGGTTCGAATCCTGGTGGGGTGAGGTGTTGGGGTGAGGTGTTGATTATATGTAGAAGTCCGCATGCTTTATTGGGCTAATGAAATATATATGGATCCTCGTGTTTCGAAGCCGGATTTGGTAAAACGTTGCTCTGAACACCTAAGCTGCACTGGTGGTCCCCAATAGAGGTTCACGGCGCCATAAGCTCGTTGAACAGGCTTTGCGTGAAATATAACAGAGTCTAGGACTGCTTTTAGTGTCCTGGTGGTCCACAGGTAGCATTCCCTGGTCACAATTATAAGATTTTGGGTTTGAAACCTGGTGGTCCACAGGTAGCGTTCCCTGGTCACAATTATTCGATTTTGGGTTTCAATCCTTGTGGCGTGAGGTTTTGATCATATGTAGAAGTCCGCGTGCTTTATTGAGCTAATGAAATATATATGGATCCTCGTTTTTCGAAGCCGGATTTGGTAAAAAGTTGCTCGAATCACCTAAGCGGCATGGGTGGTCCCCATTAAAGGTTCACGGCGCCATAAGCTCGTTGAACAGGCTTTGCGTGAAATATAACAGAGTCTAGGACTGCTTTTA
>NW_024731252.1:0-10677 GCF_018991925.1 Homarus americanus | reverse complement strand
TGAATCTTTTCTGCGATCAGGAGTATGGATTATATAGTTGAGAGGAGATAGTTTATTAGCATTGACTTGAAAGTTTTGATGGAACCGTTCCAAGCAACCTTGGGACGGTGGGTGGTAAGCCGAAGATGTACAATGATCCACACTGAGGTCTTTCATCACCTGTTTGAACAAAGATGGATCAGATTGTTGGGCTGTAATGAGCTCATCCTTACTAATGGTCTTATTGTACAGATCTTCTGTGGGTAGTAAGATATTGGAGGTGGTTTTAGATGAAGAGGGCCCATTTTGCACACTCTGTGACCGGGTGACAGCACAAGATGGGAAAAGATGAGGAATAGTTTCTTTAAGGTCAGTGGTGGAGTTGACAGGTAAGGGAGAGTCGACTGTCTTTATGTTAGGAACCACTAGATCTCCTACCAAGTCATTACCTAATAATAAATGAATGCCGCACACAGGCATTGGGTCTTTCCTAATGGCTATTTGCACTTCCCCAGTAATCAAGGGACATTGGAGGTGCACTTTAGCTAAAGGATAGGAAGAATGGGACGAGAGATCTGAAATTAGAACACTCATTAGTAAATGCGGTAGATATATCAGGAATGACGTTAAACAGGAGGATAGATTGTGCTGCGCCCGTATCACGTAGTATACGAATAGGGAAAGAACGAGACCCCTCTATGATTGAAATTTTTCCCTCATAGGTGAATGAAGAGAAGAGATCCTTATGGGGTCTTTCCACATTGGTGGTTGCTATTGGTTTGGATTTGGGATCCAGGGAACTACTTTTAGCAATTCGACACTTTGGGTGTTTACAAGTCTGGATCGTATGGCCTGGGTTTTTACAGTAAGAACAATAAAACTTGGTTGCATCAGGGGGGGTAGGTGTGGGACCTTTCGACCTACCACTCACGTCCCCAAGGTTATCATCAGAGGAGGACCTAACATGTTGGAAAGTACCACGTTCCCTACGGCACAGTGACTCCACCAGCAAGGCATACTCATCAGCCAGCTCAGCGGCACGTCCCAAATTAACCTCTCCACGATCCTCCACATGCTTCAAGATGTGAAATGGTATCTTGCTCTTCCACTCCTCCAGGACTACCAAGTTTAACAAATCCTGAGGTGGCCATTAAGAAAACCTAGATAAATTAATTAATGGTCAAAAGATAAGTGGATTACCCCAGAAAATATCACGGCAGTGGATAAACAGAAAGTCCCGGAAACTAACCAAGTTATAACTAGGGAAATTACACTTATGATTATTGTTCTTCCGAGAAGATCCTTAGATAAGGATAAGAGACTTGAAAGGGGAAGGGCGTATTACGGCATTAATATAAAGATCCGGATTAACAACCCTGAGATACTTGAAAGGGGAAGGGCGTATTACAGCATTTTATATAAAGATCCGGATTAACAACCCCGAGATACTTTAAAGAGGAAGGGCGTATTACGGCGTTAATATAAAGATCCGAATTAACAACCCTGAGATACTTTAAAGAGGAAGGGCGTATTACGGCATTAATATAAAGATCCGGATTAACAACCCTGATAAATGGTATGATTGACCCTGAATGTGATAATGAGAAGAACAATAATTGAGGCTTTATAATTATGGGGTCCTGGTAGAGCGGGGCGTCCCAAGATATCACTTCACCGTAAACTAGTGACTATGGAACAGCCTACTCTGGAGTGAGGGTACGGCATTAAACAGATCCGGATTCTTCCCTACACTCGATAAGACTTACTACACGACTGCCACGTGTAATAACAGGTAAGCCTTATGACACTTGGAACCTAATATCCTACGTCTGTCACGTTTACTGTACGGTAATACCAATATATGCACACACATATGAAGGAACTTTTAAACCACCGTAAAGCAATTGTGAACAGAAGTGACTGGGAGAAATGATTAACAATGAGTAACAAGGGGGGAAGGAATATGGTACTTAAGGTCGAGTCCTGTCACGGTCGCCATTTGTTACGAGTTAGGGATTTAGAATATAGTTAAAAGTCTACCCAGATCCCAACAGGTAACAACAACAAAAAAACAAAGACAATCGGACTATAAAAGGGTAGACAAAGGATGCGAGTTTTCGTTGTGTACTGTATAATAAAGTACCATAAATCCCTTAACAAAATATTCAGCTTATACATTACCCTTAACCAAACTTAACCTAAACATTAACAGTATATACATATTAATACAACATAAACAATTTTGAAGCAAGTGGACGTGGGGGAGGCAATACAAGATACAAGTACTTAAGTGAGGAGCTGAGATGGTTGACGAGTAAGGCTGAGTATTGTAGAAGACGGTAGGTAGTCACTGTCCGTAGGTTTAGAGGATAGATGATCCTGTGGTCACTTCCCAGAGCCAAGTCCCTCTCCTCGAATTGGAGCTCACAAAGAAGACTTGGAGGAAGTGACGCAACAACCAGGATATGGAGAAGGGAAACCCCGGAGTGGTAACTAAGACGAGTCATACTCGTGTCTCGTCCCTAGATGGCGTTGCTCGTGGTGCTGGGTAGGTAGATCAGGACAATAGATGGCGTGGTTCGTAGTGCTGGGTGGAGGGGTTCGTAACACTCTCCGTGTGGGACAGTTTAATTCTTGTTTTGACTTGTACCAAGCGTGAGGATAAGGCGCCCGGCTCACTCTCCTTCTAGATATCATAGACGGTGGTTTGCTCTCATTGCACTTGCACCTACTCTACCAGACGAATTCTACATTTTAATTATTGTAAGTAGGGCATATTGATTGTCGCAGTTACTTATATCATTGTATAAAACATTATGTTCTAAGAAATTATTATGTTATTTCTGTTACAGCATTTTTGATAAACAAATTGATATTTTTGGAAACAACAATTGAATTATGAAACATTGAAATATTTTTCTATTTGTCAGATAGTGTGAAGATGTCAAAATTGAAGACAAGAAGTCAGTTGTCAACCCACTTGAGCCTGCTAGTTGGTAAAGGGAAGGAGCTTCCTGTATCAGAACTCCAACAGTGAGAGACATGCTAAGATTAGGGTTACTCCTTCGAGAAAAAAATGCAAAGGACAGAAGGAACTATACAGATAAAGAACTCATAAATGACATGATAGTCCCTCTTCTGCATCAATGGACAAAAGCTAATGCACTATTCAAACCACCTGTGATTAATCAGTGTCGAACTATTGAGCTAAAACTAACGAAATTATGGCACAAAGCAGTTGAAACATCACTTGGTAAAGGAAACTTGGCCAGGAAAAATGAATTTCTGCACACACTTGATACTCTGTTTGACATTTTGACCTGCAAGTGCTCCATACAATTATGTTCTGAACCCAACTGTTCTCACTCAGGTAAGAGAGAAAATAATTCCCACATTGATTGTGGTTGTCCTCGTGAAAAGAAGATCCCTGTTTTTGAGCTTGAATTTATAAAGGCACAGAGGACAAAGGCAGAAGGCCAAGGAAGTATGCAAATGGGTTCAATAGATTATTCAGAAACAAAGAAGCAGATTGCTAATGCCAAGAAGAGAGAACAAATCCGAGAGAGGGAACAAAAGAAGAAAATGAAGAGTGAAGAAGCCATCCAAAGAGAGGAAGAGCTGTGTCAAGATGTTTATCACTTCTTTGATAGTTCTTCTGATGAACAGGAAGCAACATCAGATGATAGTTCCAAAGAGCCATCTGAACCTTTACCAAAGAAAATGAAATACAACACAAGAAATATTTCAAACATTGCTTTAGCTAGTATTCGCCACCATGCTGGACTTCGTGAGGCTGCAGAAATTGCAACTGCCGCTTGGATAGATGCAGGCCTCATCAGCCGAGAGGATGTATCTTTGGTGATAGATCATAATAAAATTAGAAGAGCACAAGAAAAAATAATGAAGGAAATATCTGATCAGCATGAAAAAGATTTAAGCGAGGGAGGGCTCTCCTGTCTTTTGTTTGATGGAAGAATAGATGACACAAAAGTTTTGCTAGAAGTAGAGGGAGTGAACAGAAAGTTTCCAGGTCTCATCAAAGAAGAACACTACTCTGTCTGTTCTGAGCCTGGTGGTCGGTTTTTTGTTTCACTTTGCTCCCGAAACTGAAGTAGAAGGGAAGAAACATGCAGAGGTCATTGCTGATCATATTTTATGTTGGGTTCAGGAGAGAGGACTTGGCAGTTCACTGCAGGCTGTTGGTGGAGATTCAACTGCAGTGAACACCGGATGGCAGGGGGTGTAATGACGCATTTAGAGAAAAAACTAGGAAGAAGACTTGTTTGGATTGTATGTGATTTACATACAGGCGAGCTACCTCTTCGTCATCTCATCCAGGAACTTGATGGTCCTACAAAGAGCAACAACAAGTGGTCAGGTCCCCTTGGCATCATGCTGGATGAAGCAACACAACTAGAAATAAATACAACCTTTCCAAAGGTCGAAGTTGGCCCTCCCCTTCCGGCGTTGTCTGAAGGAGTCATCAAAGATCTCAGCACAGATCAATCCTATGCTTATCGTATTGCCCAAGCAATAAGATCAGGAGAAGTGCCTCAGTCATTGGCTCTCTTGGAGATTGGACCTGTCAGTCACAGCTGTTGGTTAACTACAGCTCTTCGTTTCTGCAGGATTTGGATTTCCAAACACGAATTGAAGGGCAAAGTGCTGAAGAATTTGAGGTTAATTGTTGAATTTATTATTGGAGTTTATCTTCCCCAGTGGTTTAGTGTGAAACTTAATCCTATGTGGGTGGATGGGCCCAATCACCTTTTGTTTCAATTGCAGCTAGTAAGAACAGAGGAAGGTAGTGAGGGACATCGTGTTACCTGTGGCAAGAAGGTCCGCTTGGTATGCTCGATCAGAAGCAGTTTTGCAAGCAATGCTTTGCAGTCAATGTACCAATCTCCGAACCGAGGCTGTAGAAGTCATTCTAAAGATTAGAGGAACGCTAATAGATGACGACCAGTTGGGAGACTGTTCGTTTCATTCAAGAAAAGTTCCCCCAATAAACGTCAATGCCACCAAATTGTCAGAATTGGTTGACTTGAGTTTGGAAGTCTTAGAGCCACCATTGACAACAAGTCTAACTAGCCAAGAATTGAGAAACCTTAAAGAGACTCCAATGCAGGTGCCGAAGTGGCCTTCCCACACTCAAAGTGTGGAGAGATGTGTGAAAATGGTCACAGAAGCAGCGGGCCATGTTTACAGCCACGAGAGGCGAGAAGGTTACATCAAAGCACAAATAGCAAGCAGACTACTGATGACAAGAAACCAAAGCAAAGAGAGTATGAAGGCATTGGTTACTTTCAAATAGACTACGGATAATAAAATATAATAATTTGAAACTTGAAACAGTAACATGTGTGCAAACGCTGGTTATGTTATAAATTCACAAATATGTACATTTAAAAATCCATTTGATGTAGGTAGGACTTATTATAAAAAAAAATTTATGCCAGAATATTGTTTTGCATGCTTAAAGACTACAATAAATTGCTACCAAATTACTCGATTTTCAATTTAGCCAGTTCACCCCCTAAATTGACACACCCTAATATATATATATATATATATATATATATATATATATATATATATATATATATATATATATATATATATATATATATATATATATATATATATATATATATTGCAACGTATTCAGATAGCCCCATTTATATTGCTGGCGAAAATTCTAATAGCAGATTAGCCCAGCGTGGGGCCGTAAGCACCATTGGGCTGACTGTACCGCTAACCACCCCTTCCCCCCCTCTATGTATAATAGGGAGATATTTTTGTACATATCTAAATTCTGTTCTTTGTCCCTCTATATTGTAAGGTATATAGAGTTTATTGTGGAATTGCATTATTGGTTCGCCAATGTAGTTAGCGAGTTGTCCGGTCTTCTCAGACTACACATTGTTACATAACTATTTGAAAATTTCATAACCGAATGACAGAACACATATCGAATGACAATCTAAAATAACTGTTGGTGGTATGTCATTCTCCAATTGTTACATTCTCAAACTATATGTAGACTGTCGGTTTATTGTTCACGTTTGTCAACTTCATAACTTATGTCATTCACTTCCGTTAGCATGAACGAACAGTTATTTTAGATTGTCATTCGATATGTGTTCTGTCATTCGGTTATGAAACTTGTCAAATAGTTATGTAAGAATGTCTCAACTGATATGTGAAAAGGTGTAATTCAATTTCATATTAATCAGCTCAATGAGGTATTACATGAAGTGATGTATTTCTTCTATGGAATGTTATGTATCATTTAACATAATTATTACAACAGCTGAATATCACTGGGCGAGTTTTTAGTCGAATCGTCTACTGCTTCAGTATTAGTGATATATTTTTTCAATTAATTTACATAAGTTTTGTAAAAATAGATTTATATTTGAATAACATCCAAAATGATACTAATACGAAAACTTTTTTTTTTTTGCTCTCGGAACAGAATTTAACGTGTAGGCAAATATTACTCGTGTAAATCGCCACGTGTCTAAGACCCATCAAGATGCTTCACACATGATGGATCAGTTAATACTTGAGAGAGTAAGAAGAGGCGACACATAACACAACAAAGAGGCAAAATCTTTCTGAGAGAACTATTAGGAACAAAATTAAGCTGTAATAAACTTTTTTCAGACTTTTTTCATCTTACTGCTTGTGTGAGTCAGCTCTGAAAGTGTCTAAAGAATCTTCTAGATAATTAAATTATAAGTTGAAATGGAAAGCAACAAGGAAATATTGTTAAGCAGAAGAGACAAAAATATATCCACTATGAAATTTTAGCCAAATTACAAAATACATTTTACAGTCCAACAAAAAATTTAAAGAACTCTTTTGACGTCATGTAAATTGTTTTATGAATATCCAAAATTTTATGTCGTATGTAATTTACATTTTATTTGTGAGTTGTCTATCGTGTTGCTATCAACTGATAATAGAATTTAGAGCACGTCATCATTTATTTGATCAATATATAGTTGTTTCACTTATTATTATTTTTCCTGAATATACATATATTATCAATCTCTTCTTTCGTTTTCTGTAAATTCAATTACCAACAAATCTCTCTCATCCCAGGTTAATATTCTCAACACCACATCTAGTGAGGACACACCCGCCGCCACGTATATATATATATATATATATATATATATATATATATATATATATATATATATATATATATATATATATATATATATATATATATATATATATATATATATATATATATATATATATACAAGTAAATCACTGTAGGTGCGCGTGATAGGTATATGCTGATAACCACAAGGAAAGAAGAAAACACGAAGTTCCCAAGCGCTTTCGTGTAATTCACATCTTCAGGGGTGAGTACAGACTAGAGAGAGAAATACAAATCAAGGTGTATATATACAGAGGAGGGTGAGACCAGGTCCACAATGGTCAGGTATTAGGTAATGACCCTACTAATCTTTAAATAGCACACAACGGTTGGTGGTCAGGTCAGATGGTCAGGTGACCAGGCCTTCTCACCTGGCTTGCCAAATCTTCTAATTACAAAATTGGTTCAGCTTGCACATGCCGTTACTCAAATTCATGTTGAATGCTTTGCATGTTTAATACATTAGATTCTATGATGTTCCTACTATCAACTGAATTACATGGTAATATTGAGGAGGCATTATCCCAGTCAATGCAATGCTTGTTATCCCTCAAATGAACAAACAGAGCATTGGATTCCTGGCCTGTCCTAACACTGTATTTGTGTTGTTTAATTCTAGTTGCAAGATCTTTACCTGTCGGGCCTAAGTAAAACATATTACATTCCTTGCAAGGAACTTTATAAATGCAACCAATTGTGTTGTTGGGGGAGTTCTTGATTAACATTTGTTTAACAGTGCATGAGTTTTTAAATGCCACATTGACGTTCCAGGTTTTTAGTTGTGAAGGAATATGTGAAAAAATTTTGTGAAATGGTAATATTAAGATATTCTTATGGTCATGGGTGGGCTTGGGATCAGTTCTATAAAAAGTTTTCTTAGTAATGTTTAGGCATTTGTCTATGAAAGATCTAGGGTATTTAAGGTTTGAGCCAATATTATATATATATTTGTATTCTTCATCAATGAATTCCGGACTGCAAATTCTCAAGGCACGTAAAAACATTGTTGAAAATACTGACTGTTTGACTTTATTATGGTGGGCAGAATAATAATGAATGTATGAACACACATTAGTTGGTTTTCTATAGATACTGAACTTAAAAGTGTTACCTATTCTGTGTATCAGACAGTCTAGGAATGGCAATTTACAGTCTTGCTCTAATTCCACAGTGAATTTGATCGAGGGGCTAAGTTGTTAAGTTGTGGCAGGAAAGCTTTTAGGTCCTCATTACATGGCCAGAGACATAATACATCATCAACATATCTAAACCAGACTGCTGAGGGTGGTAAAATATTACTTAATAGTTTCTTTTCAAAGAATTCCATATATAGGTTGCTTAATACAGGTGAGGGTGGATTACCCATTGCCATACCAAATTTTTGAGCATAATATTCTCCATTGAATTCGAATTTGCAATCCTTAATACACAGTTTGATGAGTTCGATGAAGTCGTCTTTCGAGACGGGCAGTGAAATATCATCCAGGGAATCTATGAGGAACTCTAGTAAATCATCAACTGGGACCTAAAAAGCAGTTTGTTTTAAATATATTTACATTTTAATTTATATAATCTCGTTTTATTAATTTTAGTACATGATAATAATTGCGGTGTCATAAAAATTCTTCATGTTTTCTTCATATTTTACCTAATATTAGAATTCTCACGGATTTCAGTCCAGAATTACAGAGCGTTATGTGTCAGAAAGCAAAAACTTAATAATGTTGTCTGTACACAGCTTAGTTTACCCTCCCCCTTTTTGTAAGACCTTGACCGTGCAGCGTAATATTTAAATGATGTTATATGCTAAAAATAGACCAGACGAGACTTACCATAATATTCTCCAAAAACGGAAGTAAATGTATTCTTGACTGGCACAGCATAACAAAAAATGTGTGTAATTTTGGGGGTAAAATAAATTCCCTTACATTCATATGAAACTTTCTGTAACAACTTTGATTGAACTATTTATTAAGGATAAATCTTAATAACACAAGTTATAATCTTGATAATGTGAAAACCCACGAGACAGTTATCAGTAATGTTGTATTGTACTTAACATAATACACATTTCTAACTATTAATAATATGTGAATTTATATAAGATTACCATAAATATGACAACACCGAGATACACCCTTTTCTTCATTTCTTTTAACTTAAGTTTTTGCTATTTTTTTCCCAGTTTTGTGTGTAGTTCCCACTTGTTTTTGTTTGTCCACTCGACTTATTCCTTTCCATTTTCTTTCCATTTTTTCTTCAGTATTTCCTCTTCATCCCCCGTCTCCTTTTTCATTCCCTCGTTTTCAGATTTCTCGATTCACCCTCACCCTTTTCCTTCCGTTTTCTTCCATTTTCCTTTATTATCTGTTCTCCCTTCCTACATTATTCCTAGCTTCTATCCCTCCTCCTCACCTTCCTTCTCTTTCATATTTAATATATTAGTGTCATTATTACGTACCGGTACAGTAAAGAACAAGGTCATCATGGTTTGTCAGTTAGCAAATAATCACATGGAAATTTATACACGGTGCAAGCAAAAAATACTAATTCGAAATAAATATCCTTTTAGCTAAACCCGACAAACGATCACATTACGCCGGGAGTTACACGGGATATGTATAAAGAGGAACTGAAGTTTTAAAAGAAGGATGCCTCTTACAAGGTAGATCAGGGGACCAACAAGGCCCAGCTGCTCACCACCTTACTATGGCTACAGCGCCTCCTGCTTACTAATATACACTGTATTATATTTATAAGGTATATGACTGACTAAGCAAGGAAGCAAATGACTGACTAAGCAAGGAAGCAAGCAAGCAAGCACGCACGCCAGCACACTCTCTCTCTTACTTGTGTTATACTTGTGGTAAATATAAGGTGTTTTTTTTCAAGGATATAAATAATAATATTCCTGCCAATATTTGCACAAGAGCTGCCACATTATAGTGTAAGAGGAAGGCCAGCCTGAAGGTCACATAGACGTAAGTTCCTTGGAGATTTAGAGCAGCTAACGCCAACACGACCACACCCTTAGTCAGAGATGGGTATGATCCGGTGTTAAGGAGTAGCCTAGACAAATAGAACTACTGTGTCTTCTGGTCTCTAACTACTGAAGGATAGACAGAGAGAAATTCCATAACAAAAATAAAACGATCCAAACCTATAATTTCACCGTACTACTGAAGGATAGACAGAGAGAAATTCCATAACAAAAATAAAACGATCCAAACCTATAATTTCACCGTACCAGGAGATCGAAACTAAAGACAACTACGATCTTTCAAGACGAGTGTACTGGTCCACTACACTTATAAATATTAACTTTTATCTGCTTTATTTACAACATTCATCAACATACAACAATGCATAAAACGCCTCTCACCCCCCACACACACTGTATACTATTAGATATATATGAAGGCGTTATTTCATCAAGAGAGAGAGAGAGAGAGAGAGACATCACTCACTAAAACAGTAATGTATTGTTGACATTTATTCTGATCGGTGATATATATTTATTT
>NW_024731251.1:0-13396 GCF_018991925.1 Homarus americanus | reverse complement strand
CAGCACCTGGTCCCACACCTCCCCCACCCCACCTGGTGTGTACAGCACCTGGTCCCACACCCCCCACCCCACCTGGTGTACACACCTGGTCCCACACCTCCCTCACCCCACCTGGTGTGTACAGCACCTGGTCCCACACCTCCCTCACACCCACCTGGTGTACAGCACCTGGTCCCACACCCCTCAATCCCCACCCTGGTGTGTACAGCACTGGTCCCACACCCTCCTCAACCCCACCTGGTGTGCACAGTACCTGGTCCCACACCCCCCCTCACCCCCACCTGGTGTGTACAGTACCTCATCCCACACCTCCTCACCCCCACCTGGTGTACAGCACCTGGTCCCACACCTCCTCACACCCCACCTGGTGTGTACAGCACCTGGTCCTACACTCCTCACCCCACCTGGTGTACAGCACCTGGTCCCACACCACTCACCCTCACCTGGTGTGCACCAGCACCTACCTTACACCTCCCCACCCCCACCTGGTGCACAGCACCTGGTCCCACACCTCCTCACCCCACCTGGTGTGTACAGCACCTGGTCCCACACCTCCTCAACCCCACCTTGGTGTGTACAGCACCTGGTCCCACACCTCCCTCACCCCACCTGGTGTGTACAGCACCTGGTCCCACACCTCCCTCACCCCACCTGGTGTGTACAGCACCTGGTCCACCCCACCTGGTGCACAGCACCTGGTCCCACACCTCCTCACCCCACACCCCCCTCCCCCCCACCCACCTGTGTACAGCACCGTCCCACACCTCACCCCACCTGGTGTGTACAGCACCTGGTCCCACACCTCACCCCACCTGGTGTGTAGTGCACCTCATCCCACACCTCCCCACCCCCACCTGGTGTGTACAGCACCTAGTCCCACACCTCCTCAACCCCACCTGGTGTGTACACCATCCCACACCTCCCCACCCCACCTGGTGTACAGCACCTGGTCCCACACCTCCCTCACCCCACCTGGTGTACAGCACCTGGTCCTACACCTCACCCCACCTGGTGTGTACAGCACCTGGTCCCACACCTCACCCCACCTGGGGTACAGCACCTGGTCCCACACCTCCCCCCTCACCCCACACCCCTCACCCCACCTGGTGTACAGCACCTGGTCACACCTCCCCCCCCCTCCTGGTGCAGCATCCTGGTCCCACCCCTACCCCACCTGGTGTGTACAGCACCTGGTCCCACACCTCCTCACCCCACCTGGTGAAGAGTCCCAGTCTGCCCGTTTGAGGTTTGACCTGATATTGGCGGGTATCATAATGGGATTGGATGAGAGCGTCACGACGACTGGCAGGTGATGCACCTCCGTCACCCCACCTGGTGTGTACAGTACCTAGTCCTACACCTCCCTTACCCATACACCTCCCTCACCCCACCTGGTGTGTACAGTACCTAGTCCTACACCTTCCTTACCCCTAAACCTCCCTCACCTCACCTGGTGTGTACAGTACCTGGTCCAACACCTCTCTCACCCCACCTGGTGTGTACATAACCTGGTCCAACACCTCCCTCACCCCACCTGGTGTGTACAGTATCTTGTCCTACACCTCCCTCACCCCACCCGGTGTGTACAGTCCCTGGTCCTACACCTCCCTCACCCCACCTGGTGTGTACAGTACCTGTCCTACATCTCCCTCACCCCACCTGGTGTGTACAGTACCTGGTCCTACACTTCCCTCCCCCCACCTGGTGTGTACAGTACCTGCTCCTACAGCACCCTCACCCCACCTGGTATGTACAGTACCTGGTACTACACCTCCCTCACCCACCTGGTGTGTAAAGTACCTGGTCCTACACCTCCCTAACCCCCAAACCTCCCTCACCCCACCTGATGTGTACAGTACCGGGTCCAACACCTCTCTCACCCCACCTGGTGTGTACAGTACCTGGTCCTACACCTCCCTCACCCCACCTCGTGTGTACAGTACCTGGTCCTACACCTCTCTTACCCCACCTGGTGTGTACATTACCTAGTCCTACACCTCCCTCACCCCACCTGCTGTGTACAGTACCTGGTCCTACACCTCCCTCACCCCACCTGGTGTGTACAGTACCTGGTCCTACACCTCCCTCACCCCACCTGGTGTCTACAGTACCTGGTCCTACACCCCTCCCTTATCCCTACACCTCCCTCAACCCACCTGGTGTGTGCAATACATGGTCCTACACACTCCCTCACCCCACCCGGTGTGTGCAGTGCCTGGTCCTACAGCACCCTCACCCCACACTGGTGTGTACAGTACCTGGTACTACACCTGCCTTACCCACCTGCTGTGTACAGTACCTGGTCCTACACCTCCCTTATCCCTACACCTCCCTCAACCCGCCTGGTGTGTACAGTACATGGTCCTACACCTCCCTCACCCCACCAGGTGTGTACAGTACCTGGTCCTACAGCACCCTCAACCCACCTGGTGTGTACAGTACCTGGTCCTACAGCACCCCTCCTCACACCTGGTGTGCAGTACTTAGTACTACACCTGCCCACCTGGTGTGTACACTACCTGGTCCCTGCACCTCCCTCACCCCACCTGGGTGTGTACAGTACCTGGTCCTACACACTCCCCTCCCTTACCTGGTGTGTGTACAGTACCTGGTCCTACACTTCCCCTCACCCCACCTTGTGTTTACAGTACCTGTTCCCAACACCTCCCCACCCCACCTGGTGTATACAGTACCTGGTCCTACACGCCCTCACCCCCTGGTGTGTACAGTACCCCTGGTCCCACCACCTCCCTCTCCCACTGGTGTTTACAATTACCTGGTCCCAACACCTCCCACCTGGTGTATACAGTACCTGGTCCTACACCTCCCTAACCCCCCACACTCCCTCACCCCACCTGGTGTATACAGTACCTGGTCCCTACACCTCCCTAACCCCACCTCCCTCACCCCCACCTGGTGTGCTTTGTGCATAGTCTACACCTCCCTCACCCCACCTGGTGTGTAGAGTACCTGGTCCAACACCTCCCTCACCCCTACACCTCCCTCACACCACCTGGTGGGTACAGTACCTAGTCCGACACCTACCTCACCCCACCTGGTGTGTGCAGTACCTGGTCCTACACCTCCGTCACCCCACCTGGTGTGTACAGTACCTGGTCCTACACCTCCCTCACACCACCTGGTGTGTACAGTACCTGGTCCTACACCTCCCTCACCCCACCTGGTGTGTACAGTACCTGGTCCTACACCTCCCTCACTCCACCTGGTGAGTAGAGTACCTGGTCCTACACCTACCTCACCCCACCTGGTGTGTACAGTACCTGGTCCTACACCTCCCTCTCCACCCCCCCACCTGGTGTGTACAGTATCTTGTCCTACACCTCCCTCACCCCACCCGGCGTGTACATTACCTGGTCCTACACCTCCCTCACCCCACCTGGTGTGTACAGTACCTGTCCTACATCTCCCTCACCCCACCCGGTGTGTACAGTACCTGGTCCTACACTTCCCTCCCCCACCTGGTGTGTACAGTACCTGGTCCTACAGCACCCTCACCCCACCTGGTGTGTACAGTACCTGGCACTACACCTCCCTCACCCACCTGGTGTGTAAAGTACCTGGTCCTACACCTCTCTAACCCTCAAACCTCCCTCACCCCACCTGATGTGTACAGTACCTGGTCCAACACATCTCTCACCCCACCTGGTGTGTACAATACCTGGTCCTACACCTCCCTCACCCCACCTTGTGGGTACAGTACCTGGTCCTACACCTCCCTAACCCCCCCACCCTGGTAGTAGCCTGGTATGGTCCCTACACCTCCCTCACCCCACCTGGGTGTGTGTACAATACCTGGTCCTACACCTCCCTCACCCCACCTTGTAGGTACAGTCCCTGGTCCCTACACCTCCCTCACCCCACCTGGTGTGTACGCAGTACATGGTCCTACACCTCCCTCACCCCACACCTTGTGGGTACAGTACCTGGTCCTACACCTCCCTAACACCTACAACTCCCTCATCCCACCTTGTGTGTACAGTACCTGGTCCTACACTTCCCTCACCCCACCTAGTGTGTACAGTACCTGGCCCTACAGCACCCTCACTCCACCTGGTGTGTACAGTACCTGATACTAAACCTCCCTCACCCACCTGGTGTGTACAGTACCTGGTCCTACACCTCCCTAACCTCTACACCTCCCTCACCCCACCTGATGTGTTCAGTACTTGGTCCTACACCTTCCTCACCCCTACACCTCCCTCGCCCCTACACCTCCCCTCACCCCACCTGGTGTGTACAGTACCTGGTCCTCCACCTCCCTCACCCACCTGATGTGTTCAGTGCCGGTCCTACACCTTCCTCACCCCTACACCTCCCTCCTTCACCTCCCTTACCCCACCTGGTGTGTACAGTACCTGGTCCTCCACCTCCTTACCCCCACCTGGTGTGTGGCACAGTACCTGAGATCCTACACTCCCTCACCCCCCACCTGGTGTGCTTACAGTACATGGTCCCTACACTCCGTCCACCCCCCACCTGTACGGAGATACACGGGGCCACCGGAGATACACAGACACGGAATACACAGAGATGCCCAGACACGGAATGCACGGAGAGATACACAGACACGGAGATCCTGAGATACACAGACACGGAGGTGCACAGACACGGAGATACACAGAGATACACAGACACGGATATACACGGAGATACCCAGACACGGAGATACACAGACACGGAGATACACAGAGATACCCAGAGATACCCAGACACGGAGATACACAGAGATACCCAGACACGGATATACACGGAGATACGGAGACACGGAGATACACAGACACGGAGATACACAGAGATACCCAGACACGGAGATACACAGAGATACCCAGACACGGATATACACGGAGATACGGAGACACGGAGAGGAAGGGGTCTCGTATAAATATGCATGAGAGTGGAGATAGCTGGCCGGTGGAGCTTCTATATGTGGATGAATTTTGGTTACGGTGTTGTGGTGGTGTAGTGGTGTTGTAAATGATGAAATAGAAGTTGTAGTGGTGTTGTAGATGATGAAATAGAAGTTGTAGTGGTGGTGCAGTGGTGGTGTAGTGGTGTTGTAGATGGTGAAGTAGAAGGTGTAGTGGTGAATTCCAGCCCAGTGAATTCAGTAATAGATGGTAGTAGAAGGTGTAGTGGTGAATTCAACTAGTGAGTGAAGATTATGATGTGGTGTTGCTGGAATGATGAAGTAGAGGTGTAGTGGTGGTGTGAAATGGTAATGTAGAAAGGTGTAGTGGTGGTGTAGAAGGTGTGATGGTGGTGTAGAAGGTGTCGTGGTGATGTGATCTCGTGTTATGGAGTATGAAATGAAGAAGAATTGGTGGTGTGGTGTAGTGGTGGTGTAGCCAGTGGTTGTAGAAGGTGTAGTCAATTGGTGTAGTGGTAATTGGTGTAGAAGGTCAGTGGTGTTGTGGTGGTGGTGTAGAAGGTGTAGTAATTGGTGTAGAAGGTGAGTGGTGAGGTGTGGGTGTAGTGAGGGTGATTGTAGTGGTGGTGTAGTGAATTGATTATTAAGATGTGAGTGGTATTGAAATTAGTAGTGTAAGAAGGTGTAGTGGTGGTGTAGTGGTGATGTCGAAGGTGTAGTGGTGAGTGTAGAAGGTGTAATGGTAGTGTAGTAGTGAGAATTATAGAAAGGTGTAGTAATTATTGAATTATGAAGTAATTAATTGTAGAAAATTCTTCAATGGTAGTGTAAGGTATGTAGTGGTAGTGTAGAAGGTGGCGTGGTGATTAGCCAGTGGTGGTGTAAGAAGGTGTAGTCAATTGGTCTTCAGTAGTGAGACGAAGGTGTGAATGGTGGTGTAGAGAAGGTGTAGTGGTGGTCAATAGTGGTGGTATAGAAGGTGTAGTGTGGTGATGTAAAAGGTGTAGTGGTGGTGTAGTGGTTGTGTAAGGAGGTCTTAATTAATTGTGGTGTAGAAGGTGTGTAGTGGTGGTGTAGTGGTGTGAATTAATAGAAGGTGTAGTGGTTGTGTAGTGGTGGTGTAGAAAGTGTAGTAAGGTGAATTGTAGTGGTGGCTGGTATAGTGGTGGTGTAGAAGGTGTAGTGGTAATTGTAGAAAGGTGTGAAATAGTGATGTAATTAATTGAGAATTCAATAGAAGGTGTAGTGGTGGTGTAGTGGTGTCGAAGGTGTAGTGAGTGGTGTAGTGGTGATAATAGAAGGTGTAGTGTGAGTGTGAAGTGTAGAAGGTCTAGTGGTGAGATTGTAGTGGTCGTGTGAGTGAAATTGATTAGAAGATTAATGGTAATTAAGTGTAAGAAGGTGTGAGTTTGTAATATAGAAGTTCTAGTGGTGGTGTAGTGGTCGTCTTAATTAATTGGTGTAGTGGTGGTGTAGAAGGTCTTGAATAATTGATTGTAATGGTGAGTGAAGGTGTAGTGGTGAGTGTGATAATCGATGTGAAATTCAGTTAATGAAAAAGGTGTCATCAGTGGTGTAGTGAATTGTTATAAATTATGAAGTAGAAAGAGTAGTGGTGGTGTAGAAGGTGTGAGTAATTGGTGTAGTGGTGATGTAGAAAGTGTAGTGAGGTGGTGTAGAAGGTGTTAGTGGTGGTTTGAGTGGTGGTGTAGAGGTTAGCCCAGTGGTGGTGTGAAGGTGTGAGTGGTGAGTTGTGGTGGTGGTGTAGTAGGTGTGAGTGAGGGTGATTGTAGAAGGTGTGAGGTGGTGGTGTAGTGGTGGTGTAGAGAGGTGTGGTGGTGGTGCAACTATATCTTGCGCTTGTTGGCCGCACCTCGTTATGCGGTTCGGTAGATGTAGTGTGGACGATGGTGGTAGATGTAGTGTGGCCGATGGTTGTAGTGAGTGTGGTGTGAACGATGATGCAGTAGTGTGGTGTGGATGATGGTGCGGTAGATGTAGTGTGAATGATGTGGTGCAGTGGATGTGGTGTAGCCGATAGTGCAGTATGTGTAGTGTGGATGATGAGTGCAGTAGATGTAGTGTAGATGATAGTGCAGTAGATGTGGTGTAGATGATGGTGCAGTAGATGGTGTGGATGACGATTGCAGTAGATGTAGTGTAGATGATGGTGCAGTAGATGTAGTGTAGATGATGGTGCAGTGGAGTGTAGTGTAGATGATGGTTGCAGACGTGGGAGATGAGGCTCTCAAAAAAATTAGGTCAATATAGTTTACATTATAATGGCTGCTTTGTGTGTTACAAGACACCTTTACCTAACACCACTGTCATCACTACAGAGCACCTTTACCTAACACTACCACTGTCACCACTACAAGGGCGCACCATCTACACTACCACTGTCACCACTAAAAACACCTTTACTATACCTGTCACCACTACAAGGTACTTTACCTAACACTACCTGTCCCACTACAGGGTACTTTACCTACTACTGTCACCACTGGGGCACCTTTTAACACTACCACTGTCACTCCACTACAAAGGGGCACTTTTATCTACACTACCACTGTCACTGCAGAACATTTACCTAACACTACCACTGTCCCCTACAAAGGGGCACCTTTACTAGTTGCTTCACTGTCACCACTACAGAGCCTTTACCTAACACTGCCACTGTCATCCTACAAGGCACCTTTCCTAGCACTACCACTGTCCACCACTACAGGGCACTTTTATCTACACTACCACTGTCACCACTACAAGAACGCCTTTACCACAACACTACCACTGTCACCACTACAAGGACACCTTTACTTAACACTACCATACACTACTAGGGGTACCTTTATGTGCCTGCCACTGTCACCATCTAGGGACACCTTTGCTTAACACTACCACTGTCACCCACTACAAGAGCACCTTTACCTACACTACCACTGTCACCACTACAAGGCACCTTTACCTACACTACCACTGTCACGACTACAGGACACCTTTACCTACACTACCACTGTCACCACTGCAGGACGCAGCTGCTTAACACTACCATTGTCACCACTACAGGGCACCTTTACCTACCTTTCCACTGTCACCACTACAAGGCACCTTTACCTACTACCACTGTCACTGGGGCACCTTTACCTAACACTACCACTGTCCACTACAAGGGGCACACTTGAGTCTACACTACCACTGTCACCACTACAAGGGCACCTTTACCTACTCTACCACTGTCACCACTACAAGAGCACCTTTACCTACACTACCACTGTCACCACTAGGGGCACTTTGCCTAATACTACCACTGTCACCACTAAGGGGGCACCCTTGCCTGTACCTACACTACCACTGTCACTTTTCTATGGCAGCTTTTAACACTACCACTGCCACCACTACTGGGGCACTTTTGCCTGCCTACAACTGTCACTTACTACAGGGGCACCTTTGTAACATGCCACTGTCACCACTACAAGGGGCACCTTTACCTACACTACCACTGTCACCACTACAGGGGCCTTTTGCTTAACACCGCTACTGTCACCTTTCTAGGGGCACCTTTGCTTAACACTGCTATCTGTCACCTTTCTGGGGGCACCTTTGCTTAACACTACTATCTGTCACCACTACTAGGGCACCTTTACTTAACACTACTATCTGTCCACCACTAAGAGCACCTTTACCTACACTACCACTGTCACTACTAAGGACACCTTTATCTAACACTACCACTGTCACCACTAAGGACACCTTTACTTAACACTACTATGTCACCACTACAAGGGCACCTTTGCTTAACACTACTATCTGTCACTACTACAAGGGCACATTTACCTAACTTGCCATGTCACCACTCTGAGAACACCTTTGCCTAACACTGCCACTGTCACCACTACAGGGCACCTTTACCTACACTGCCCTGTCACACTACAAAGGTGCCTTTTACCTACACTACCACTGTCACCACTACAAGGCACCTTTACCTCACTACCTCTGTCTCCACTACAGGGGCACCTTTAACTAACACTACTGTCATCACTACAAGAGCACCTTTATCTACACTACCACTGTCACCACTGAGGGACACTTGCCTACCTTCACCACTGTCCCTTTTCAAGGGACGCAGCTGCTTAACACTACTGCTGTCACCACTACAGGACGCAGCTGCTTAACTCCAACACTGTCACTCACTACAGGTACACCTTTGCTTAACACTACTACTGTCACCACTACGGACACTTTACTTGGTTTTACTACCACTGTCATCACTAGGGGCACCTTTACTCAACACTACTGTCTGCCACTACAATGGCACCTTTACCTACACTACTGCTGTCACCACTTTCTGGGGGTGCCTTTACTTTTACACTACCACTGTCACCACTTCTAGGACACCTTTACTTAACACTACCACTGTCCTGGCCTTCTAGGGCACTTTTGCCTACACTACCACTGTCACTTACTACAAGAGCACCTTTGCCTACACCACTGTCACCACTAGGGGCACCTTTACAACACACCACTGTCACCACTACAAGGGGCACCTTTCGTAACACTGCCACTCTCACCACTTCAAGGGCACCTTTACCTAACACTCCTGTCACCACTACAAGGACACCTTTGCTTACCTACTGCTGTCACCCACTAAAGGGCATTTTGCTTAACGCTATCACTGTCACCACTGGGGGCACCTTTACCTCACACTACCACTGTCACCCACTACAGGGGGCACCTTCCTACACACTACCACTGTCACCACTACAAGACGGCTTTGCTTAACACTGTCACCACTGGGGACCTTTACCTACACTACCACTGTCACCCTGCGGGAGCCTTTACCTACACTGCCACTGTCACCACTGAGAGGCACAGCTGCTTAGCTACTACCACTGTCATCACTTCAAGGGCACCTTTGTAACACTCTTCTTCATCACTTGCTCCTTTGCTTGACACTACTACTGTCATCACTCTAGGGGCATCTTGCTTACTACTGCTGTCTTCACTGGGGCACTTTGCTTAACACTTCTGTTGTCACCCACTTCAAGGGCACCTTTGCTTAACACTACTACTGTCACCACACTAAACATCACGGGGATGTTTCGAAGCTGTCTTTCATAATTGTTCATATAAAAGAGCTTGGCGCATATAGTTCTGCACAAGTGCAGTGTGAGCCATCGCATCGAAAAAAAATGTCGAGTTTATTTTGAGACAGAACTTACTTCTACGTAAATATTCTGAATAGTTTGGTGTTCCGAGTTATATGAAGGTGCTGAGTAACAGAACTTGGATAGGAGGGTTCGGTGATGTGGCGTACTCCGAAGCCTTACATGAAAGACGTGGTCGTTAAAAGTTCTCGGCGAATATGCCAAATCAGCTTTCGCTTCAGAAGCTAATATGATAAGCCGATTTTAATGTGTTCGGGGCGTGTGGCGATGTTTTGGCGTGTGTGTTGAAAAAATTGATTTTAGTGAAAATGCGGCCTAACGTGGATAATTTCTTCGAAATATGAGGTAGATGAAAAATTCCTATACGATATCATGTTATAAGTTACATGAGGCGTTGCAGGTATACTAACGATGGGTTATGCCACTGTGATATAAAATAAGATAATGTATGTGTGAACATCCGGGACCATCAGGCCACAATAATTGATTTGGGATTGTGCAGACGGCTGGTCCCCGGTTTTCTTGCGCCCCATCTCCCATGAACATTGCTGGTACGCTCCTGAGGTGCAGGCGGGAGGGATGTTCAGAAGCCAACGAGGATGTTCAGCCTCTGGCTTATGTGGCAGCTTTGCAAAGAAACAATCCCCATCAAGCTAAATATAATGAAATTGTTGACAATGTCCTAAAACTAGACCCTGCTAAGGCCTACAAATGAACTGATGATGCAGCACTTACGTGACTGTATCTGCCGATATGGAATTATTTACCAGATCAGAATAGCGCCATAGGTTTGAAAATATCTCTCCCAAAGGGTATAAAATATAGTGTGGTAGCAAAATAAAAATTATTCGGTCCACAACGAATTTTAAAGGAATGTCTAAGCAAACAACGAAAGGCCATCCTCCCCAGACCACATGAAACACCAGTGCAGCCGAAGAACCAGGCTACACTCTCCTCAACACATGAAACACCAGTGCAGCCAAAACCAAGTACACTCTCCCTCAACACATGAACACCAGTGGCTGAAACCAAGGCTGCACTCTCCCTCAACACATGAAGCGCCAGTGCAGCCAAAAACCAAGAGGCTAGACACTCCCTCAACATATGAAACACCAGTGCAGCCAAAACCAGAGGCTACACTCTCCCTCAACACATGAAACACCAGTGCAGCTAAAAACCAGGGGCTACTCTCCCTCAACTTATGGAAACACCAGTGCAGCCGAGCCAGGATGAACACTCCATCAACATGAAACACCGGTGCGGCCAAAAGACCAAGGGCTGCACTCTCCTCAACACATGAGTACCAGTTGCGGCCGAAACCAAGAGCTGGACACTCCATCAGCGCATGAAACACCAGTGCAGCCAAAAAATCAGAGGCTAGACACTAGCCAACACATGAAACACCGGTACAGCCAAAAAACCAAGAGGCTACACTCTCCCTCAGCTTTATGTAAGAGCACCAGTGCAGCCGAAAACCAGAGGCTAGGCACTCCATCAACACATGAAACACCAGTGCAGCCAAAACCAGAGGCTGGAGCTCCCATCAACACATGAAGCCCCAGGGAAGCCAAAAAACCAAGGGCTAGACTCGCCATCCAGCACATGAAGCCCCAGTGAAGCCAAAACCAGAGGCCAGGCTCCCATCAACACATGAAGCCCACTGCAGCCAAAAGATCTTTGTGGATGTCCCCACAAGGTTAACAAAGGTGGTTGAATTTAAAGGAATGGTGTTACGGTTTCCTTCGTCTTTAGTCTCCCCATCTTACTCTCTTCCTCCTCGCCTCTTTATCCCTCCTTGTTCTCCTTCCTCCTCTTATACTTCCCCTTGCTCTTCTTCCTCCTCCTCCTCTTCTTCTTCCTCCCCTCTTCTTCTTCTTCCTTCTCCTTTAGTTCTTCCTCCTTCGTTCTTCTTCCTCCTCATCCTCGTGATTTCCTTCCTCCTCACCCTTTTCCCCAAGTCCTGAGTACAGAAAGTCAACCCAATGGCAGAGGCGGGGCTAATTGTAATGAGGTCATTGTACGCAGTCGAAGAAAACCCAGGGAGTACTCATAGATTATCACAGGTGAGGCCACCCTCTGTATTAAGGCAGTCCTACACGACGACCTAATGATGAGAAAAACCCAAATTGCGCATTAATATTGATATACATTATGTCGGCGGTCAAAATCGGTTTGATTTTTTACTACGGAATAAGTGTACTATTGCGTATGTGTCTGCTACTTCGCTTTTAAGCAATGTCTCCCGTCACAATGTTGTGCCCACTGGACGATGAATGGATTCTAGTGGAATGGGTTGGTTTTATAAGTTTTGAATATGGAGAGATTGAATCGGATGAATACAGCAACAGACAAAGAAGAACAATGCATATGATATTTTGGTGAACTAATATGAAGAGGCCACACTAGATGATGTGAAAAAGATTAATTCTGAGAGTCAACTTTACAAATGATGAGGAAATTAGACGTTTAAGTCGGTTGAGGCTCTGATGAGGTGTATTAATCTACATTATGGTATTTATGATGAGGCTGTTTTGATGGATGAGGAAAAGCCTTACAATCAGAGCAGCCCAGTTGAGAATGGGTATGAGGATGCTGTAATGAAGTCCTGTTTATTTACTGCTCTGTGCAGCTGCTGACAAACATGTATCTAATACAGAATTTTTGGAATAATACTGTAATATTATAGAACAAACCATGTATTTAATACATATGTGATACTTTCTTATAATTATGGACATGAACTAAGCCATTTTAAGGATATTTATGGCGTGCACGTCATCGCTGTCCATCTGTCCTTCTTTGTCGTATTATGTGCATATCTTCTCTCTTTATCATAAGGCGCATAACGTTTTTTGAAATCACCTGGGTCACTGCTCTTACGTCCTTTAGAATTTTTCATGTTATATTGATGTATTTTCATGTACAGTACCATTTTTGATCCAGCGAGCTTTTTTATTCTTTTCTTTTTCTGGAACTGTAAGCTGATTTAGGCTATATTTGCTTATGTGTGTTGGTGTGCTGACAAGTTTTGGTCAATAATATTGAGCCGTGTAGGGGGTGCGATATTGGCTAATATAACGTGTAGGGGCAGCAAGATAATTTCTTGCAATATATCCTGATTTTCTCATCCTAACGCACCATCTTTCAATTTAATGCGCCAGAACTTCTCATGTCATCATTATTTTTAGGTATTCCTCTTCTTATTATTAAAAATGTATTATAATTAATATTGATAATCCTCTTCTTTCTCTCTTAATATTATTTATACTCTTATGATTTTGCTGCCAGCATCTGTGTAAAAAGCAATTAAGTATTATAAGCGCCTGTAATGCGTAACAACGAA
>NW_024731250.1:0-19421 GCF_018991925.1 Homarus americanus | reverse complement strand
TCAGTAACTTCGTTCAAGTTACATGTGCTATGACCCAGTGTTTAAGGTGTAGAAGCTGTCACCCCACAACCACACCCTGAGTTAACGAGTTGCATGACCCAGTGTTTAGGTCATGAAGCTATGCCTCACCCGACCACCCTGAGTTAACGAGTTGCATGACCCAGTGTTTAAGGTATAGAAGCTGTCGCCAACACAACAACCACACCCTGAGTTAACGAGTTGCACGACCCAGTGTTTAAGGTGTAGAAGCTGTCGCCAACACAACAACTACACCCTGAGTTAACGAGTTGCATGACCCAGTGTTTAAGGTATAGAAGCTGTCGCCAACACAACAACCACACCCTGAGTTAACGAGTTGCACGACCCAGTGTTTAAGGTGTAGAAGCTGTCGCCAACACAACAACTACACCCTGAGTTAACGAGTTGCATGACCCAGTGTTTAAGGTATAGAAGCTGTCGCCAACACAACAACCACACCCTGAGTTAACGAGTTGCACGACCCAGTGTTTAAGGTGTAGAAGCTGTCGCCAACACAACAACTACACCCTGAGTTAACGAGTTGCATGACCCAGTGTTTAAGGTATAGAAGCTGTCGCCAACACAACAACCACACCCTGAGTTAACGAGTTGCACGACCCAGTGTTTAAGGTGTAGAAGCTGTCGCCAACACAACAACTACACCCTGAGTTAACGAGTTGCATGACCCAGTGTTTAAGGTATAGAAGCTGTCGCCAACACAACAACCACACCCTGAGTTAACGAGTTGCACGACCCAGTGTTTAAGGTGTAGAAGCTGTCGCCAACACAACAACTACACCCTGAGTTAACGAGTTGTAAGGACCTGAAAGGCGGTGTAGGTTGCCACCAACACCACAACCACACACTGAGTTAACGAGTTGTATGACCCAGTGTTTAAGGTGTAGAAGCTGTCGCCAACACCACAACCACACCCTGAGTTAACGAGTTGTATGACCCAGTGTTTAAGGTGTAGAAGCTGTCACCAACACCACAACCACACACTGAGTTAACGAGTTGTATGACCCAGTGTTTAAGGTGTAGAAGCTGTCACCAACACCACAACCAGACCCTGAGTTAACGAGTTGTATGACCCAGTGTTTAAGGTGTAGAAGCTGTCACCAACACCACAACCACACCCTGAGTTAACGAGTTGCATGACCCAGTGTTTAAGGTGTAGAAGCTGTCACCAACACCACAACCACACACTGAGTTAACGAGTTGTATGACCCAGTGTTTAAGGTGTAGAAGCTGTCACCAACACCACAGCAGACCCTGAGTTAACTGAGTTGTACTGACTGAGTGTTTAAGGTTAGCCAAGCTGTCACCAACACCACAACCACCCTGAGTTAACAAGGTTGCATGGCCAGTGTTTGGGTGTGGTAATCGCAGCACACAGCCACACACTGAGTTAACGGTTATGACCAGTGTTTAAGATTAATGGCTGTCACCAACACCACAACACACCCTAGCAACAGTTGCATGACCTAGTGTTTAAGGTGTGGCTGTCACCAACACCACAACCACACCCTGGGGGTGTAGGTTGCATGACCCAGTGTTTAAGGTGTAGAAGCTGTCGCCAACAACCAGACCCTGAGTTTACGAGCTGCATGACCCAATGTTTAAGGTGTAGAAGCTGTCGCCAACACCCCCCACACACACCACCCATCACCCCCCCACACACACCACCCATCACCCCCACACACACCACCCTCCACCCTCCCTGCTAGAGTTTTTAACTGTATATTCACACACATTATCCACAAACACAAAAATATTACTGAAAATTGGAGTAATGACAGAATTAAGAACTGTGGAGTGTCAGCATCCTAGTTGTTGAGGGAGACTAGTGTCAGCGCCCTGTATGTTGAGGGAGACTAGTGTCAGCACCCTGGTTGTTGAAGGAGGGTAGTGTCAGCACCCTGGTTGTTGAGGGAGAGTAGTGTCAGCACCCTGGTTGTTGAGGGAGACTAGTGTCAGCACCCTGGTTGTTGAGGGAGACTAGTGTCAGCACCCTGGTTGTTGAGGGAGACTAGTGTCAGCACCCTGGTTGTTGAGGGAGAGTAGTGTCAGCACCCTGGTTGTTGAGGGAGGGTAGTGTCAGCACCCTGGATGTTGAGGGAGGGTAGTGGTAGCACCCTGGTTGTTGAGGGAGAGTAGTGTCAGCACCCTGGTTGTTGAGGGAGGGTAGTGTCAGCACCCTGGTTGTTGAGGGAGGGTAGTGTCAGCACCCTGGTTGTTGAGGGAGGGTAGTGTCAGCACCCTGGTTGTTGAGGGAGAGTAGTGTCAGCACCCTGGTTGTTGAGGGAGGGTAGTGTCAGCACCCTGGATGTTGAGGAGGCAGTGTCAGCAATTTGATGTTGAGGGAGGGTAGTGTCAGCAATTCTGGATGTTGAGGGAGGGTAGTGTCAGCACCCTGGTGTTGTTGAGGGAGTGGTGGTGTCAGCACCCTGGGTTGTTGAGGGAGGGTAGTGTCAGCACCCTGGTTGTTGAGGGAGAGTAGTGTCAGCACCCTGGATGCTGAGGGAGGGTAGCCAGCACCCTGGATGTTGAGGGAGAGTAGTGTCAGCACTCCTGATGTTGAGGAGGGTAGCTACCACCCTGGTTGTTAAGTTGAGGGAGGGTAGTGTCAGCACTCCTGGTTGTTGAGGGAGGGTAGTGGTCAGCACCCTGGTTGCTGAGGAGTAGTGTCAGCACCTCCTGGTTAAGTTGAGGGAGGGTAGTGTCAGCACCCTGTTGTTGGTGAGTAGTGTCAGCACTCCTGGTTGTTGAGGGAGGGTAGTGTCAGCACCGATGCAAAAACACACACCAATATAGTGACTTGTGTTTTATTTGGTATGAACATGATGTGATGACTCTCTCTCTCGTAATAATAACAACACTAAACCACTGTTAGCCCCAGAGATCAATCCCTGAGTTTCCAGACCCTGCCGCGTGGAGGCCAGTGGTTAGAGGGTCCATTTTTTTTTTTTTGTCATATGTGGGTGGGGGGGTCAAGAGAGTAAGGGCCTCAGAAGTCAGAGTTGTAACAAATGGGGGCATCAAGAGAGTGAGGCCCTCAGAAGTCAGAGTTGTAACAAATGTGGGGCGGGGTGGGGTCAAGAGAGTAAGGGCTCTCAGAAGTCAGAGTTGTAACAAATGTGGGGTGGGGGTCAAGAGAGTACGGCCTCCCAGAAGTCAGAGTTGTAACAAATGTGGGGGGGGTCAAGAGAGTGCGCCCCCAGAAGTCAGAGTTGTAACAAAATGGGGGTGGGGGTCAAGAGAGAAGGGCCTCAGAAGTCAGAGTTAGCCAATGTGGGGCGGGGGGTCAAGAGAGCAGGCCTCACAGAAGCTGGGAGCAACAGCCGGGAAGTGGGGGTCAAGAGAGAAGGCTCTTGAAGTCACCAGAGTTGTAAATAAAATGGGCAGAGCTTTTTGACCAGGGTTAACCAGGTTCTTACACCTTGTCCACCTGGTCAGGGGGAGACCGGCTCACAGTGACTCTCATCACTTATAACATTTTGGGGGGGCAGAACCATATGGGTTATTCTACGGGTTAGTGATAGGTACCGTATATTTCCTGACCCTGTTCACAATTATTAGGCCGTGGGCCTTAGGGATGAACACTGTTTGTGATACTGGCGTGCTGGAGACGCCTTTTCATAGGCCATCAAGGACTTATATGAACCGTGCATCCTGCACCAGGCCATTATCTAGCCCTACAAATCAGGGGCTGGTCCTTGACCCCTTCTGAGGGACAGAGACGTTAAACATTGTACTTTTTCCTGAATCTCTTTTATGGTAGAGCCACCTTGGGCTTGGCTCACAACCCCTAACATGTTGTTAGGAGCTTTGATGGTCACTGTCGTGGTCACAGCCTTTTAGAACCAGGGCTTTATGTGATCCGCATCCTGCACCAGGCCTTTATCTAGCCCTACAACCTGTGTAGGGCTGGTCCTTGGACCCCTTCTGAGGAACAGAGACGCGCACTTTATACTTTCCCTGAATCTTTTTATGGTAGAGCCACCTGGGCCTACCACAACCCCCTAACAAGGTGTGTTAGGAGCTTTGATGACCTCCTTGTCTCCCTGCACCCACTGGCCCCCATACGAGCTTTCAGTTGGGGTGTCACTGTTGGACCCTTGGCCTTCTTTTTCCCGGTCATTTTAGTGACGGGCTGGTGCTGGCGTCGTTCACTTTTAATATTCTGCATGATACACTTTTTATGACTAAAACCAGACCACTGACTCCATGGTGTAAAACATTATGTCAAGTGTAAGATAATGTAGTAAGAGGTTACCACAGTGAACTCCTCTTGTAGTGAACCTTGTTATAGTAATGAAATATGTTATTATAGTGAACCTCTTGTAGTGAACCTTTGTTATAGTAATGAACATGTTATTATAGTGAACGTCTTATGAACCTTGTTATAATAATGAACATGTTATTATAGTGAACCTCTTGTAGAACCTTGTTATAGTAATGAACATGTTATTATAGTGAACCTCTTTAGTGAATCAACCTTTGTTATAGTAATGAAATATGTTATTATAGTGAACCTTTGTAGAACCTTGTTATAGTGTAATGAACATGTTATTATAGTGAACTTCTTGTAGTGAACCTTGTTATAGTAATGAACATGTTGTAGTGAACTCTTTGTTATAGTAATGAACATGTTATTATAGAACCTCTTGTAGTGAACTTGTTAGTAATGAACATGTTATTATAGTGAACCCTTGTAGTGAACCTTTGTTATAGTAATGAACCATGTTATTATAGTGAACCTCTTGTAGTGAACCTTTGTTATAGTAATGAAATATGTTATTATAGTGAACTCTAGTGAACCTTGTTATAATGAACATACAGTGAACCTTGTTATAGTAATGAACATGTTATTATAGTGAAATATGTAGTGAACTCTCTTGTAGTGAACTTTGTTATAAGAATAACATATATTATAGTGAAATATGTAGTGAACCTCTTTGTAGTGAACCTTGTTATAGTAATGAACATGTTATTATAGTGAACCTCTCTTGTAGTGAACCTTTTGTTATAGTAATGAACATGTTATTATAGTGAACCCTTGTAGTGAACCCTTGTTATACGAACATGTTATTATAGTGAAACTTTGTAGTGAACCTTTTGTTATAGTAATGACCTATGTTATTATAGTGAACCCTTGTAGTGAACTCATATAGTAATGAACATGTTATTATAGTGAACCTCTTGTAGTGAACCTTTGTTATAGTAATGAACATGTTATTATAGTGAACCTTTTGTTATAGTAATGAACATGTTATTATAGTGAACATGTTGTAGTGAACCTTTGTTATAGTAATGAACATGTTATTATAGTGAACATATGTAGTGAACCTTCTGTAGTGAACCTTTTGTTATAGTAATGAATATGTTATTATAGTGAACCTCTTGTGAACCTTGTTATAGTAATGAACATGTTATTATAGTGAATATGTAGTAAACTTCCTTGTAGTGAACCATTGTTATAGTAATGAACATGTTATTAGTAGTGAACATGTAGTGAACCTCTTGTAGTGAACCCTTGTTATAGTAATGAACATACATAGTGAACCTCTTGTAGTGAACCTTTTGTTATAGTAATGAATAATATGTTATTATAGTGAACACGTAGTGAACTCTTGTAGTGAACCCTTGTTATAGTAATGAACATATTATAGTGAACCTCTTGTAGTGAACCCTTGTTATAGTAATGAATATGCTATTATAGTGAACTCTTGTAGTGAACCTTGTTATAGTAATGAACATGTTATTATAGTGTTCACGTAACGTAGTGAACTCTGTAGAACCTTTTTATAACCACATTTAAGTGTTATTGGGCACTCTCACATCCTTGTGTAAGGTGAAGGTTTACAGCGCCAGGGAAGCATGCTAAGTCTATGCTTGCCTTTATGTTCTAGGCGAGCAGAAGCTTGTTTTATGTCATCGTTATTGAAGTCCAACAACTTGTCCCTTGAATACGAATTCACAACTTTCGACTTACACCAGGTACCTACTGAACTGCTAGGTGAACAGGGACTAATGGGGGCCAGGAGTAAGTCAAACAACTTCCACCGGCCCGAATCGAACCCGTGACATTCGCGAGAGAGGAAGAGCGGTACCGTTTCACCACCAGCGCCTCCTAATAATTATAAGACTAGTAAAGCTGCAACTATTAAATAACTTTCACTTGGCAGCAAGAAGATGGAAGTATAGAAATCTGAGCCATCAATACCTCCACATATAGAGAGGACGCAAAAATTAGCATCAGATAAAAGTATAGACGACGGAATCTGAACTACAGATAAAACCAAAAACAGACTTGAACCCCTTGAGAGAGATCTGATCAACGACAGTCATGACGTGTACTCGACCAATGTTTACACAGTGAATGGTGAATACTGAAATAGAGGCCTTGTGTGTGTGTGTGTGTGTGTGTGTGTGTGTGTGTGTAGGTCTTTCACCCGGTATATGATTTTCCTGTCACTTCTTGTCTTGTTAGAGAGAGAGAGAGAGAGAATCATATTACTACTACTACTATTACTACCACCACTATTCCTACTATTAACCCTACTACTACTACCACTACTATCACCCTACTACTACTACTACTTTATTAAGTCAGTGACTGACACTTCATCTCAGTTCTTTATGACTGACGAAGGAAAAACCAACATAAAAGGCTATTATACCCAATGGTCACCAGCGTCTCTCTCTCTCTCTCTCTTGAACAACAAACTGGTTGAACCTGGTGAACTTGTTCATGTTCACGTACTGTACCTCCTGGTCATCCAGTGTATGTGTATATGAGTGTATGTATGTATGTGTGTATGTATTGGTATTCACAGATATTTTATGTGGGTTTAATGACGTTACTGGTTTAATGACGTCACGGTGGTGTTCTGTGATTGTGTAAATATGTTGTTATCGTACCTGTCACCTACTCGTACACATCAGCTGATTGACAAACATCCCTACGCTGCCTGGCTCCTTCCTTACCATTTCTCTCTGTCTCCCCTCTTCATATTACTCCTTTCTTCTTCTCTTCCACCCTTCCTTCTTCCTTCTCCTCCTTCCTCCCTTTTCTTTCTCCCTTCCCGTCATCCTCCCATCTTCTTTCCTCACTTCCCATCCCCCCTCACTCCACTCCCTCCCTCCTCCCTCCTTCCCACTCCCTACCCTCCCCACCCTCCCACCCTTCCTACCTCCTCATTCTACTCCTGACCTCCTGTGTACCGAATGAAAGCCTCCCCCTCCTCTCACTCCCTCCCTCCTCCCACTCTCCCCACTCCCTCCCTCCCCACCTCCTCTCCCTCCCCTCCTCTACTCCTCCCCTTCCTCTACTCTCCTTCCGTGCAGAGAGCCTTGCAACCTCTATGAAACTTTGAGAGAGAGGGGATGACCCAACAGAAAATAAAACAAGAACAATAAAGCACAAGAATAACAACAACGATAACAAGAAACAACACCAAAAACAGCAAAAAACCCTACACATTAACAAGAAAAATATCAACAATGATAAACAAACAACAACAAGAAATCGATACATACAACAAACACAGAATAACAACAGCAACACTCAACAACAAGAACAGCACAGAACAACAAGAACAACACAGATGAACACAATATATTGCGATACACAAGGTGATATATTTTTACCCATTTTTTTTTTTAGGGACGCCATGTTTGTTGACGTCATAGGGAGCGATCATCCAATTTCTCCACGTATTTCACCACTTGTCTTATTTACGTTGGCTATAGATATACATCACAACGACGTATGTCATTCTTACGTATATTATTGTTGCTAATATAAGATTACCAGAGGAGGGTAAAGATAGTGTTTTAATACGAAAATAAGTGATGAAAATCCTAGGTGTGGGGATGAGTACGTGAGCCCTATCGCCGATGTAGAGGAGGAGTCGGATTCCCCTGAGCCGTTCTTGAACAGCATCCGTGACGTCACAATACAATACTTCGCAACCAAAATATTATGTTCATCAACCCCTTCTCTCTCTCTCTCTCTCTCTCACTATTCTGACAGAGAGAAAGAGAGAGAATACAAGAAGGAGAAAGAGTACAATGGTGTAGAGAAACAGAAAATATAATGAGAGAGAAAGAAAGGGAAAAGCAGCGAAATAAGTAAAAAAAAAAAGATTAGAGAAACAGAAAACTACGAGCCATTATGAGAGAGAGAGAGAGAGAGAGAGAGAGAGAGAGAGAGAGAGAGAGAAAGTCGTACGTGACAGTAAAAGGATTGTGTGTGTGAGAGAACTGACATGTCTTACCCCACAGGTCACCTCCCTCACAGGTCACCTTCCTCACAGGTCACCTCTCACAGGTCACACCTTACAGGTCACCTCCCCACAGGTCACCTCCTCTCAGGTCACCTCCCTCTCAGGCTCACCTCAGGTCACCTCCCTCACAGGTCACTTCCTCCCTTGTGTCACCTCCCTCACAGGGCACCTCAGGTCACCTCCTCACAGGTCACCACCCTCACAGGTCACCTCCCTCACAGGTCACCTCCCTCACAGGTCACTTCCCTCACAGGTCCCCCCACAGGTCACCACCCTCGGCAGGTCACCTCCCTCACAGGTCACCACATCCTCACAGGTCACCTACCTCACAGGTTACCCCCTCCTCAGGTCCCTTCCTCAGGTCACCTCCTCCGGTCACTCCCTCACCGGTCCCCACCTCACAGGTCACCTCCCTCTCCGCCACCTCACAGGTCACTCTCTCCGGTCACCTCCCCAGGTCACCCCCCTCTCCGGTCCCCACCACAGGTCACCCTCACAGGTCACCTCCTCTGTTCCCCACCCTCACAGGTCAACCTCCCTCCGGTCACCTCCCTCTCCGGTCCCCACCTCACAGGTCACCTCCTCTCCGGTCACCTCCCTCACAGGTCACCCCCTCTCCGTCCCCACCCCACAGGTCACCTCCCCACAGGTCACCCCTCCGGTCCCCACCACAGGTCACCTCCTCCGGTCACCTCCCTCACAGGTCACCTCCCTCAAAGGACACCTCCCTCACAGGTCCCCAACAGGTCACCACCCTCACAGGTCACCACCCTCACAGGTCACCTCCCTCACAGGTCACCTCCCTCACAGGTCACTTCCCTCACAGGTCCCCCACAGGTCACCACCCTCGCAGGTCACCACCCTCACAGGTCCCCACCCTCTCAGGTCCTCCACAGGTAGACCAGCCAAGGTAATGACCAGCTCAACACCTCCCTGGCCACCTGTGTGTTGTCATAAGAGCAACACAATAACAGTTACGTCGACCATCTAGTTTACAACACAAAGAGCCTAAGTTGGCACCGTTACCTGACGTGACCTCCAGTGCCACTACCTGTTGGCACTCTTCCTGATTCTTCTTCTTCTTCTTCTTCTTCTTCTTCTTCTTCTTCTTCCTCTTCTTCTTCTTCTTCTTCCTCTTCATCATCATTAATGCTTTTTAAAACAATGAATCATCTATGAGAAAAAATACGACCCCCAAAAAACTATAAACGTAATAACCACAACAATTTCAATAAAAAACAAAAGAGAATCGCACATCTCCTTCAAACAATAAACAACTATAAACACAATGACATAAGACAATCACAACGAAATTAAAAAAAAAATAACAAACATGATTAAATAACCTAAACTAGACGTACATAATAAAAGTATAAACACCATAAAGAAAACAATGAAACAAAAGAGGGTCGTAGCGGATCTCCTTAACCTGGGATCCGATCGTCTGTTCAACACCTTCTGATCCTGTTCAAGTCTCCTCACCGACCATGGAAAGCGAAAGTCCTTACATCTATAACAATGGCGGCGGTTTTTTTTCCTGCACTGACAAATTTATATATCGAGTAATTGATTTTATATAGTTAGAAATTTATATAGTTAGAAATTTATATATTCCCAGGTGAGAGAGAGGAACTCGAGTTAGGTCTAATGGCTTAATTAACTCAGGTAAGGTGGTGAAGGTGTGGTTATAAGGGTAGGTTGTGGTGGTGGTAGTGGTAGAGAGAGCAAGAAAGAGGAGGAGGAGGAGGGAGAGAAAGAAGAAGAAGAAGGAAGAGGAGGAGGAAGAGAAGGAGAAGAAGAAGAAGAAGGAAGAGGAGGAGGAAGAGGAGGAGAAGAAGAAGGAGGAGGAGGAGGAGGAAGAGTTGGCATCCAGAGCAGGAACTGGAGCAAGGTGATCCAGGTGTAGAGGAGGAGGAGGAAGAGGAGGTATGCTGGGAAGATGTCTGTACCTCATCCACCCTACCACCACCTCATCCACCCTAGCACCACCTCATCCACCCTACCACCACCTCATCCACCCTACCACCACCTCATCCACCCTACCACCACCTCATCCACCCTGCCACCACCCCACCACCACCCTCATCCACCAGTACCTCATCCACCCCTACCACCACCTCCATCCACCACGCCTCATCCACCCTACCACTACCTCATCCACCTGCACCTCATCCACCCTACCACCACCTCATCCACCTGTACCTCATCCACCCTACCACCACCTCATCCACCACCATCCACCCTACCACCACCTCATCACCCGTACCTCATCCACCCTACCACCACCTCATCCACCCGCACCTCATCCACCCTGCCACCACCTCATCCACCCTACCACCACCTCATCCACCTGCGCCTCATCCACCCTCCACATACCAGTCCACTCTTCCTCGCTCACCTTCCACTAATTCCAGTTTTTATTGTGGCTATTTACTCCTTGTGTGTTGTACCAGTAATTCATCTCTTGTTTATTGTTCTTCTCTATTATCTGTGTGTGTGTGTGTGTGTGTCGTGTGTGTGTGTGTGTGTGTGTGTGTGTGTGTGTCGTGTGTGTGTGTGTCGTGTGTGTGTGTGTGTGTGTGTGTGTGTGTGTGTGTGTGTGTGTGTGTGTGTGTGTGTCGTGTGTGTGTGTGTGTCTGTGTGTGTGTCGTGTGTGTGTGTGTGTGTCGTGTGTGTGTGTGTGTCGTGTGTGTGTCGTGTGTGTGTGTGTGTGTGTGTGTGTGTGTGTGTGTGTGTTGTGTGTGTGTCGTGTGTGTGTGTGTCGTGTGTGTGTGTGTGTGTGTCGTGTGTGTGTGTGTGTCGTGTGTGTGTGTGTGTGTGTGTGTGTGTGTGTGTCCTGTTTGTCTTTGTCTTTGTTTGTCTGTATGTTTGTTTGTCTGTCTGTCTGTCTGTCTGCTAATCTCTGCGTCTGTACGTCCGTGCGTCCTTACGTCCGTGCGTCCTTGCGTCAGTGCGTCCTTGCGTTAGTGCGCGTCCTTGCGTTCGTCACAGCTGGACTCGGTCAATAAGACAACCCGGAAAAAATTAGTGGAGTATATCTTAAGCCAAACCTAACCTAACCTAACCCAGAGTTACGTCTAATTGCTTGACAGGTGAGACAGAGGACATAGCCAGGTAAACACAGGTGAACATAGATGAACACAGGTGAACATAGATGAACACAGGTGAACACAGGAAGACACAGATGAATACAAGTGAACATAGATGAACCTAGATGAACACAGGTGAACACAAGTGAACACAGGTTAAGGGGAGGCGGGCAGGTAGACATGCTCTCATTGCAGAAGACACGATCCGTTGTTGAAGGCTGACGGGGACAGTGCGAGGCTACAAAGGGTGTGGGGGGAAGGGTGGGGAGGGGTGGGGGATGGGGGTGGGTGTGGGGGAGGGGTGTGGGGGGGTGTGGGGTGTGGAGGGGTATAGGGGATGGTGTGGGGAAGGGTGGGGAGGGTGATGGGGAGGGTGTGGGGGGTGGGGAAGGTGTGGGGGTGTGGGGGAGGAGGTGGGGGAGGAGGTGTGTGGGGGAGGAGGGTGGGGAAGAATGTACATACGAACAAAAACTCCTGGACATTATTCTTATCAATATCTCACATTTTGTTATTAATATTTTGCGCGGGTTTTTTTTACCACGTTAATTATGACGTAATATATAATGCAATGCTGTTAGCCAATCACGTTCATTATCCACCAGTAGATGCCAGATGTTGTCGAGTTTTAATCGGGATTATTTTTTCGTCCGTATATGATTAATCGACGCAATAACGAGTCGATTGTGTATGTTGACGTGTCGAGCCCTGGCACTGGTCGACCTTTGGCTTCACACCGACACACAAACGAACCCGACAGAAGACAATTGTTGAGGAATTGAACTTGGCAAAGTATCATTTATCATCGTGTCTGTCTGCGTTTCTGTTTGTAGAGAGAGAGGAAGAGGAGAGAGAGTTTTCTTTACGTCTCTACACTTACCAAGATTCATTCACTTAACATCAATTGAGAAACTAAAGTAACATATTTTTTCCTCTTAAATTCGTACTAAGTCAATTTACCAAGTTAATCTTATGTGTTTGGTAAGGTTTATTTTATTTATTTTCAACTTGAATTAATTATTATAGTTTAGTTTATAGTTTCTAATTTTTTGTTCATGAATTTTAATCGTATTTGTGAGACTATGGACTCTGAGTTGACTAGACATCTCCCAAACATTGAGTTAAGTCAACAATGGGATGGCTAGGTTAACCGAACGCTGGCCCAAAATATTTCTTAAAGATATATTGAATATTTTTAGCTATTACCATAAAGCGAACGCCTCACCCTGAGCCAGGCAGAAGATGAGCGAACGTGCGTCTGACGAAGCTTTAAACACCTTTGCTGGCGTTGTTTTTCATCCTTGAGTCTTAATAATATTAATAAAACGTAGAAACTAACACAGAAAATAATGCTATTGAAATGATGTAGATTAGGAACGCCATCTATGAATGTAAAGCAGAACTATACCACAACGCCATCTATGAATGTAAAGCAGAACTATACCACAACGCCATCTATGAACGTGAAACAGAATTCTCCGTTAGTCACTGAAAACCGTATATAAACGTAACGGAACAGCGGGAATGAATAGCTTCACGAAAAATTTGAAACGGCTGGACATAGGTACAGTAGTGTTGAGGAATGTTATACAAAGGAACGTGTGAAACAACAAGAGAAAGAAAAACAGATTCCCGGAACTAAGGAACGGCTGGAGCGATGGAACAAGGGAATCAAAGGAAAGGAGATCAAACGAAATACCAGAACGTGAGGAACTGGGAACGAGATAAAGGGAAACGATGAACACGAAGAACAAAAGACACGATGAACAAGAAGAAAGAGGAACACGATGAACAAGAAGAACAAGAGGAACACAATGAACAAGAAAAATGGTACAAACAATACGACCAGGAACTAGAGGAATGCGCCGGAACAAGAGGAATGCATAAGGGGTCACTTACTAATGGTGGGGAGGGGGGAGGAGGTCGGTCAGGTTAGGTCACGGGAGAAAGTGTGAAAGGAAAACTGACAACTAATAGGGAATTTGTGATTGTGTGACGGATGAGAGAGAGAGAGAGAGAGATTCCTGTTTAATCTAACAAAAGATACAAAACCTACTGAAAATCTTCACTCCCAGGGGCCGGATACTCAAACACCCATAAGTTACGTATATTAGCGATACAGTACTATATATTACAGACTCACAGTCTCGTAAATTTAGCATACTCAAAATTTAATTACAGTTCCGTAAGCAGTCCGTAAGTTATCATAACTCTAGTGCGTTACCCTGTAAATTCAGTTCTCTTGTCGGAAGGTAGATGACAGTGCAGGAGCTTAGTTGGCCAATCAGCGCCAGTTAATCAACCGATCACAAGAGAAGGAGAAATCATCTGAGAACGACGCACGTAATATAAGTTTGTAAACAAAAGATGGAAGGACAACCACCTGCAAGGAAGAGACGAGACCAACTTCAGTGAGGCGGGAAGTATACGCTATGGTGTGAGTTACCATGGTGTGTGAAGCACACGCCATGGTGTGAAGTATACGCCATGGTGTGTGAAGCATACGCCATGGTGGAAGCATGGTGTGTGAAGTACACGCCATGGTGTGTGAAGACACCATGGTGTGTGAAGTATACGCCATGGTGTGAAGACACCAAGGTGGAGATAGCATGGTGTGAAGACACTCGGTGTGTGAAGATACTATGTGGTGAAGACACGCCAGGTGGAAGTATACACTATGGTGTGTGAAGCATACCATGCAGTGTGTATACACGCCATGGTGTGTGAAGTATACACATGGTGTGTGAAGATACGCTATGGTGTGTAGCAACCCATGGTGTGTGAAGGTACATGGTGTGAAGCATACCATGGTGTGTGAAGCATAACGCCATGGTGTGAAGTATACCATGGTGTGTGAAGCATACGCCATGCAGGTGAAGTATACCATGGTGTGTGAAGATTATGGTGTGTGAAGCATACGCCATGGTGTGTGAAGACACGCCATGGTGAAGTATACGCCATGGTGTGAAGCATACGCCATGGTGTGTGACATAACGCCATGGTGTGTGAAGTACACGCCATGGTGTGAAGTACACGCCATGGTGTGTGAAGTATACATGGTGTGTGAAGTATACCATGGTGTGTGGCGACACCATGGTGTGAAGCATACCATGGTGTGTGAAGTGACACGCCCATGAGGTGAAGGACATGGTGTGTGAAGCATACTATGGTGGTGAAGACACTATGGTGTGTGAAGACACTATGGTGAAGCATACCATGGTGTGTGAAGACACTATGGTGTGTGAAGTATACGCCATGGTGTGTGAAGGATACGCCATGCAGGTGTGAAGATACGCCATGGTGTGAAGTGATACTATGGTGTGTGAAGATACATGGTGTGTGGAAGTGACACCATGCAGTGTGTGAAGACACCATGGTGTGTGAAGACACACATGAGGTAGAAGACATGGTGTGTGAAGCATACACCATGTGTGTGAAGCATACCATGGTGTGTAAGACACCATGGTGTGTGAAGTACACCATGGTGTGTGAAGCATACCATGGTGTGAAGATACGCCATGTGTGTGAAGTATACCATGGTGGTGAGACGACACCATGGTGTGTGAAGTATACCATGGTGGGTGAAGTATCACGCCTATGGTGTGTGAAGCATACCATGGTGTGTGAAGACACCATGGTGTGTGAAGAAACTATGCAGTGGCATACCATGGTGTGTGAAGCATACTATGCAGGTGATAATACATGGTGTGAAGACACCATGCAGGTGAAGACACCATGGTGTGTGAAGACACGAGTGGTGTGAAGCACACATGGTGTGAAGCATAACATGGTGTGAAGAGACATGGTGTGTAGAAGACACTATGCAGGTGAAGTACACCATGGTGTGAAGTATACCATGGTGTGTGAAGCATACTATGAAGGTGAAGCATACGCTATGGTGTGAAGCATACGCCATGGTGTGTGAAGCAACATGGTGTGTGAAGCACACATGGTGTGTGAAGACATACAGGTGAAGACACCATGGTGAAGCACACCATGCAGGTGGAAGACACCATGGTGTGTGAAGCATACCATGGTGTGTGAAGACACGCCATGGTGTGAAGGCGACACGCTATGGTGTGTGAAGTGACACGCCACAGGTGTGAAGACACGCCATGGTGAAGCATACCATGGTGTGTGAAGCATATGCCATGGTGTGTGAAGACACGCCATGGTGTGAAGACACCATGGTGAAGTATTACCATAGAAGTATACCATGGTGTGTGAAGCACGCCACGGTGTGAAGCATACTATGGTGAAGAAACATGGTGTGTGAAGACACTATGGTGAAGACATGGTGTGTGAAGACACCATGCAGGTGTGGGACATACCATGGTGGAGGACACCTATGGTGTGAAGCATATATTATGGTGAAGCATGACGATGAGGTGAAGTGACATCACCATGGAGTGTGAAGGACACGCCCATGGTGTGGTGAAGGGCACGCCATGGTGTGGTGAAGACACGCCATGGTGTGTGGAGTACACGCCATGGTGTGTGAAGCATACGCTATGGTGTGTGAAGCATACCATGGTGTGTGGAGACACCATGGTGTGTGAAGAACGCCATGTGTGTGAAGTACACGCATGGTGTGTGAAGCATACCACAGGTGAAGTATACGCCATGGTGAAGACACGCTATGGTGTGGAGACACCATGGTGGAAGCACACGCCATGGTGTGAAGCATACCTATGGTGTGGAAGCATACCATGGTGTGTGAAGATACCATGGTGTGAAGATACTACCATGGTGAAGTATACCCATGGTGTGTAGCGACACGCCATGGTGTGAAGTATACGCCATGGTGTGAAGACACGATGGTGTAGAAGTATACCATGGTGTGTGAAGGACATATGGTGTGTGGAGACACCATGGTGTGTGGAGCACACACCATGGTGTGTGAAGCATACCATGGTGTGTGAAGGACACGCCATGGTGTGTGAAGACACGCCATGGTGTGTGGAGGTACCATGGTGTGTGAAGTACACGCCTACGGTGTGTGTAGTATGGTGTGTGAAGGCTACTATGGTGTGTGAAGAAGCCATGGTGTGTGAAATACGCCATGGTGTGTGAAGACACGTACCATGGTGGTGAAGACACGCCATGGTGTGTGAAGCATATGCCATGGTGTGAAGTATACTATGGTGTGTGAAGACACCATGGTGTGTGAAGCACATGCCATGGTGTGAAGAACACATGGGTGAAGCATACACCATGGTGAAGTATACCATGGTGTGTGAAGCATAACCATGGTGTGGTGAAGATACTATGGTGTGTGAAGTATATGCCATGGTGTGTGTATGATACTATGGTGTGTGAAGACACTACGGTGTGTGAAGTATCACCATGGTGGAGACACCATGGTGTGTGAAGCATACACATGGTGTGAAGATGCCCATGGTGAAGATATCACCATGGTGTGTGAAGTATGCCATGGTGTGTGAAGTGATACAGCAGGTGAAGACACGCCCATGGGGATACCATGGTGAAGACACATGGTGTGTGAAGACATTTACATGGTGTGTGAGAAGCCATGGGGTGAAGTATATGCATGGTGTGAAGCATACTATGGTGTGTGAAGTACCACGGTGTGAAGCATTATGCAGGTGGAGCACACCATGGTGTGTGAAGATACATGGTGTGTGAAGAACTATGGTGAAGGCATATGGTGTGTGAAGCATACCACAGTGTGTGAAGCATAGCCTATATGTGTGAAGACATACCATGGTGTGTGAAGATACTATGGTGTGTGAAGACACACATGGTGTGTGAAGTACACATGGTGTGTGGGAGACACTATGGTGTGAAGACATAATGGTTAACAGTGAAGATACTATGGTAGGTGTGAAGTATACGCCATGGTGTGTGACATATTATGGTGTGAAGACACCATGGTGTGTGAAGACGCTATGCATGGTGAAGATATGGTGTGTGGAGTATATCAAACATGGTGTGTGAAGCACCATGTAGGAGTACACATGGTGTGTGAAGCATACTATGGTGTGTGGAGTATACCATGGTGTGTGGAGTATACGATGGTGTGTGAAGACACCATGGTGTGTGAAGACACCATGGTGTGTGAAGGACATACCATGGTGTGTGAAGCAACCATGGTGTGAAGCATACCATGGTGTGTGAAGTATACTATGGTGGGTGAAGACACCATGCAGGTGAAGTGACACCATGGTGTGGAGGACACATGCAGGTGAAGCATAACATGGTGTGAGAAGTATACCATGGTGAAGACACATGGTGTGTGAAGATACCATGGTGTGTGAAGATACTACCATGGTGTGAAGTATACTATGGTGTGGAGCATACGCCCATGGTGTGTGAAGCATACTATGGTGTGTGGGAGACACGCTACAGTGTGTGAAGACACGCCATGGTGGGAGACATGGTGTGTGGAGCATACCATGGTGTGTGAAGCACATGCAGGTGGGAGACACATGGTGTGGAGACACTATGGTGTGTGAAGGACACATGGTGTGTGAAGTACACGCCATGGTGTGTGAAGTATGCTACCATGGTGTGTGAAGTACACGCCCATCAGGTGGTGAAGCATACCATGGTGAAGAACACACATGGTGTGTGAAGCATACCATGGTGTGTGGATGATACTCATGGTGTGTGAAGCACACCATGGTGTGTGAAGTAACATGGTGTGTGAAGTATACGCCATGGTGTGTGAAGCATACTACAGGTGAAGTATTACCATGGTGAAGACACGCCATGGTGTGTGAAGATACCCATGGTGTGAAGACACGCTATGGTGTGTGAAGGACACGCCTATCGGTGTGGGATATACGCCATGGTGTGAAGTGACACGCCATGGTGTGTGAAGGACACATGAGGTGAGCAACTACAGGTGAGATACCATGGTGTGTGTGAAGGCCATGGAAGACACTATGGTGAAGTATCACCATGGTGTGAAGCATACGCCATGGTGTGTGAAGACACCATGGTGTGAAGCATACGCCATGGGTGTGTGAAGCATACGCCATGGGTGTGAAGACACTACCATGGTGTGTGAAGTACACGCCATGGTGTGTGAAGACATCATGGTGTGTGAAGCATACATGGTGTGTGGAGACACATGGTGTGTGTGAAGACACGCCATGGTGTGTGAAGCATACCATGAGGTGGAAGCACCATGCAGGTGGTGAAGCACACTATGGTGTGTGAGATACACCATGGTGGAGACACGCCATGGTGAAGTACACGCTATGGTGTGTGAAGTGACACATGGTGTGAGCATACCATGGTGTGTGTGAGACACATATGGTGTGTGAAGATACCATGGTGTGTGAAGACACGCCATGGTGTGTGGAGACACGCCATGGTGTGGTGAAGTGATACTATGGTGTGAAGTATACCATGCAGGTGTGAAGCATACCATGGTGTGTGAAGACACTATGGTGTGTGTAGAAGGCGACACCATGGTGTGTGAAGATACTATGGAGTGTGAAGTGACACGCCATGGTGTGTGAAGACACGCCATGGTGTGTGTGAAGCACATGCATGGTGTGTGTGGAGCACACCATGGTGTGTGAAGACACACCATGGTGTGTGGAGTACCATGGTGTGTGGAGACACCATGGTGGAAGAACCACGGTGTGTGAAGTATACCATGGGTGTGAAGTACACGCCTATGGTGTGAAGCACACCTATGGTGTGTGAAGTATACGCTATGAGGTGAAGACACGCCATGGTGTGTGAAGTATACGCCATGCGGTGGTGAAGCATGCTCATGGGTGTGAAGACACTATGGTGTGTGAAGCACACCATGGTGTGTGTGAAGTATACGCCATGGTGTGGTGAAGACACGCCATGGTGTGGTGGAGACACGCCCATGGTGTGTGAAGTGACACGCCATGGGTGTGGAGACACCATGGTGTGTGGAGACACGCCATGGTGAAGCATACGCCATGGTGTGTGAAGACATCGCCATGGTGTGAAGTATACCATGGTGTGTGAAGTATACGCCCATGGTGTGTGAGCACACGTAACTGAACGAAGTACATCA
>NW_024731249.1:0-14461 GCF_018991925.1 Homarus americanus | reverse complement strand
TAATAATAATAATAATAATAATAATATTAATAATAATATTATTAATAATAATAACATGCAATTACATTTTATAACACATACTAACAAAATAGTGCATAGCCTACTATACTTAACTATAATAGGTTAGGTTGCGTAGGAGGATCTAAAAAGTACAGTAGTATACACACACACACACACACACACACACACACACACACACACACACATACATATAGACAACAAACTAAATTAGAAACCACACGTCAGTGAAGTTATCAAATCCTCCAGTTTCCCTCTCCACCTCCTACGCCGACTCAAGTCCCTCGGTGGTCCTGCACACGAGCTCCTCAGTGTTTACACAACATTCATACTTCCCAAGCTCACCTATGCCTCCTCCACCTGGTCTTCCTCCCTAAATGCCACACAACGTAAACACCTCGAAAAAGTGCAAAAGAGGCCATGCAAGATTATTCTCTACCCTTCCTACTCCACATATCAAGAAGCGCTCAACACACTGACCCTTTAGACTCTCACTGACCATTACCACGACCTCATCTGCAAATTTGGTAAGAAGCTTCTACACCATCCCCGACACCGGCTCCTACTACCACCTGAGATCCCTAGTCCGAGAATTGCTCTTCGACACCACAACCGCATCCAGCCCAGCCCATACGTGCACGAACTGATCGCTATAAGAACAGCCCAGTCCCAACCATTGTAAAAATTATCGATAACTTGTAATAAATCAGTGTACTCACTCCCAGTAAACACTACTCCTTGCACTGTCACTATGTTGAAATGAACTTTAGTTTGAGCTTTTCCCCAGCTAGTTATTATATGTCTTATTTGTGTCACTCATGTTACTTGTATATTATTTGTAATTCGTAACCCATTCCCCAAATATGTAACTGTATATTTTCAGTCTTCTGGCTGCCAAGCTCTTTCAATAAACCGTTAATTATTATTATTATTATTATTATTTATATGTTGGCCCATACCAACTCACTCCCCTGAACCCTCCTCCCCAGCGGACTCTCAACAAGTTCTTGCCATAAGGTACTATCTCATTTGGCAAAGGAATGGAACCAGTGATGAATAGTGGTGAACAGTGCTTAACTCAGTGAAAAACAACTCGGCAGTTGAGTCTTACCCAAGCTAGCTAACCACCTTCACACAGTGAGGTCCCAGGTACCCGGTTATACTTCCCCTGAGACTCCACGATAGAGAGGCCTGGGCCCACACCTCACCCACTTGAATGAGTGAGTCATGTGGACCACGTGGTGTCCCCAAGATGCTACGACACCACGTAGTGAATGTTTTGCTACAGCATCATCATGTGAAGTTCCTCATAACACCATCTGTGAGGTAACTGCTACATCATCAGGCCCCTCATAACGCCATCTGTGAGGGAGTTACTACACTACGTGTCTGGTGTTCAACACCTCACCTTACATGATCTATGCGTGCAAACATTAATCTGTATGTTCACTGTGTGCTCCTTCACCTTTCTCTAATTAGGGCTTTTGTTAAACCACCAATGTATGTACTAAGTCAATTGTGTCCAATGTATACTTTCGAAAAGCCCTTGTTTGGGTTAGGTAGGAGAGAGTAGTCGTCATTATTGTCCAAGCCACATTATTTATTTCTATATATAAGTAATGTAGGCTGGTTTTTAAATACCTCAATCCCCTAACGGTGCCGTTTGTATATTAAGAAATACCGAAGCCATACAGTACAACACCAGCGAATATGAAGTATCACTGTAACCGGCAACTGTTACTCACTCATACCTACATACATATATAGAGTCTTTACAGAATGATAGCAGACACGGGGAAGACGAACAACAAGAGGAGAAGAGTTAGAAGAAAATCAACTTCAAGCTAAGAAGAAGAATACCAAGACATTTCCTCCAAACAAGAAAACAACACACACACACTCAAGCCGACCAAACACTGAGAAACCATGGCGGAACCCAACATGCACCGGACGCTTGACCTGACTCTATCCTGCCGCATCCAGGCGAGTTGCTGCTTAAAGTCCCTCACGCAAGCGCTGTTTAGCCACTGCACCTATTCTATCCTCCTAAAATTCACTTCAATCCCCCCTGCCACTAGCATGTTATGTATGTATGTATGTATGTATGAATGAATGCTAACTGCCACTTTGCGTATTAAAACTCATTACTCTTACCGAAGTAATATAGTGCGTGGTTATGTTATGTCATGTTAGGATAGATTATAAACTACATTGGGTTACATTTCGTGAGGTTCGGTGACGCTACAGGAAGTTAGGTGAGGTACCTGGAGGTTAGGTGAATGTTGACTGACTGACTGCCAATTACTAGGAAGTGGTTCCAACACGTTCACGCACAACCTATACTCATACCACAAGTCCAGAATTAGAGAGGATCATGTTATTGGATATATTTTCAACGATTTACTCAGTGTCTAACCAACTCTTTAGCGATTTAAATGTGGACCTAAAAGTAGGTCCGTATATTTGTTTGTCGTGGTGGTGGTGGTGGTGGTGGTGTGTGCCCGTCCATCAGGTTGATTAACCACCAAAACCATAAAGGGTGCGGCCTTGCCGTTTCAGGGCATACACCACATCCATGGCGGTGACGGTCTTCCTTTTTGCGTGCTCGGTGTAGGTGACGGCGTCACGGATGACGTTCTCCAGAAACACCTTGAGGACGCCGCGGGTCTCCTCGTAGATGAGGCCGGATATACGTTTAACACCTCCACGCCGAGCTAGACGACGAATGGCGGGCTTGGTGATACCCTGGATGTTGTCACGAAGCACCTTACGATGACGCTTGGCGCCACCCTTTCCAAGTCCCTTGCCTCCTTTGCCTCGTCCAGTCATGTTGTTGTGGTTGCTACTACAGGTGGTCCTGGTGTGGCTTCGCCCACGGTTTGGGGGGAGTAGGTGGCGTGCTGTGGACGCAGCGGTAGTATCGTTCATCCAAGGCCGTCCCTCCCTCTTGGAGGTGGGGCGTAGCTTGCGGATGACGCATGCGGCACTCGTGGCCAATGAGGTGGCCACTGAGGTGGAGAATGTCTGTATATAAGCCCGCCCGCCTGCCGGGCCGCCCGTATTGACTATTTCGTCGTCGAGATGGCCCGTACTAAACAGACTGCCCGCAAGTCCACTGGAGGCAAGGCTCCACGGAAGCAGCTTACCACCAAGGCAGCTCGCAAGTCCGCCCCAGCCACCGGTGGTGTCAAGAAGCCCCATCGTTACAGGCCCGGAACCGTCGCCCTTCGTGAGATCCGTCGTTACCAGAAGAGCACAGAGCTACTCATCAGGAAGCTGCCCTTCCAGCGCCTGGTGCGTGAGATCGCCCAGGATTTCAAGACTGACCTGCGCTTCCAGTCGTCTGCCGTCATGGCTCTGCAGGAAGCCTCTGAGGCTTACCTGGTGGGTCTTTTCGAGGACACCAACCTGTGTGCCATTCACGCCAAGCGCGTTACCATCATGCCCAAGGACATCCAGCTGGCCCGGCGCATCCGCGGAGAGCGTGCTTAAGTCCTCTTCCTTGGGGACAAACAAAAAGCACAACAAAACCTACCAGACATCTATAACTCGGCCCTTCTCAGGGCCAAAGAACTGTTCTGAAGATAATTTTCTTGACAATCGAAATGGTTGGTGGTAGGAGAGCGTTAATTTCGGTTACCCAAATCGCCTAACGGTAAGTTGGTAACATTCGTGCAGGCACGATTGTATAGTAGGTCATCAATTCGGGAGGTGGGTGCAACAAACAAGAGCTAGTAACAAATAAAGATATAAACAATAAATAAATAAATAAATAAATAACTAAGATAAAATAAAATAAAATAAAATAAATTGTTTACATGAAATAGGCGTGCTGCAAACATGAAATGAAGCCCAAACACACTCCATGTATGTCACTTTGCAGTGGGTGTAAAAGTACTCCACGCAGAATTTATTTATTTATTTATTATGTTTCGATTTAGTCCGGTTTCTACGCCAATAGAGAATGCAGATTATTATAATTTTTTTTTTTTTTTATTTCCCTCTCAATATATCACTGTCGGTAACTGTCTCTTTAACATGTAACTGTGGCTCCGATGGAGCCGATTAAGTTGTAGTAGTGGGATGGCGTGTTTGTTGTGCACAAGTAACCTCTTGCTTGGAAGAGGTGTACTTGGTGACAGCCTTGGTGCCCTCAGACACGGCATGCTTGGCCAGTTCACCGGGCAGCAAGAGTCGGACAGCTGTCTGGATTTCCCGACTTGTAATGGTGGAGCGTTTGTTGTAGTGCGCCAGGCAGGAAGCCTCGGCAGCGATGCGCTCGAAGATGTCGTTCACGAAAGAGTTCATGATGGACATAGCTTTGGAGGAGACTCCTGTGTCGGGGTGCACTTGCTTCAGTACCTTGTAGATGTAGATGCTGTAGCTTTCCTTCCTCCTGCGCTTCTTCTTCTTGTCACCCTTGGCAATGGCCTTCTGGGCCTTTCCAGCCTTCTTGGCAGCCTTTCCGGAAGTTTTGGGAGGCATGGCGGCACAGTTACTCGTGGCGCGGAGCGAGAGAATTGAAAACTGGCCCGACTAACTTTTCCTTATATACCGAGCGGGCCGCTCGGGATCAGACTGGCTGCAGCTACGGCTCTCTTACATTGGTTGGGTCCGCGAGACGGCCACCTGGCCTGATCCTGAGCTTGGTATAAAAGACCAAGGTGGCGGGCGGAAATTTAACTCCTATCACGAAAAGCAGCAGCAGCAACATGTCAGGACGCGGCAAGGGAGGCAAGGTGAAGGGCAAGTCAAAGTCCCGTTCTAGCAGGGCCGGACTCCAGTTCCCCGTGGGTAGGATCCACCGTCTCTTGCGTAAAGGCAACTATGCTGAGCGTGGTGGTGCAGGTGCCCCTGTGTACCTTGCAGCCGTCATGGAGTACCTGGCAGCAGAAGTGCTCGAGCTGGCCGGTAACGCCGCCCGCGACAACAAGAAGACCCGCATTATCCCGCGTCATCTTCAGCTTGCCATTCGCAATGACGAGGAGCTGAACAAGCTCCTGTCTGGAGTCACCATTGCCCAAGGGGGTGTCCTTCCTAACATCCAAGCTGTGCTCCTCCCCCAGAAGACAGAGAAGAAATAAGAACCCAAGGTTCGTTCACACAAGACAACCTAACCAAACAGGCTCCTTTCGGAGCCACAGGATATCACTTAAAGAGAGAAATATACGACATCAACGTTTTGCAGGATAACACTCTATTTTACGTGTAATTAGCATAGTATTGTGGAAATTGAGTGAAATTGATTTTGAATGGTGTAGATGTGAAGGGGTACTGCGGGGGCCTGGGGTGGGGGACTTAAACGGGACTTAGAAGGGCGCAGAAGCAGCAGCAGCAGCAGCAAGGGAGGCGACCTTATTTTCACTCTGGTTCATTGACAGTACACATTTACCAGCAGCATACATTGGAGTCATATTGTAATTGTAGACTAATCAGTGTGTGGGCTAGCCAATTTGGGATAAACAGCAAGAATGTAATGTCCTCAATGAAGTAATGACATAGTTCAAGATGTCTTTGACAGTGTCACATTCAATAATATAGTGCTTTAAAGGTGTATCACAAAGTTTACATGCTGAGTGTTCCGGTATGGGTACAGCGTTACTAACTAGCCAGATGTGTCTGTATCCTAACCTAATTCTGGCCACGACTACATCACACAGGCAAGTTGTTTGGACACTCTTCCTAGCCCCCTTGGTCCCTGTTCACCTACCTACTGTAGCAGTAAGTAGGTACCTGTTGTAAATCGAAAGGTTGCCAATTCGTAATCAGGGAAAGTTGATTGAGCTTCTAAACTTGAACTGACATAATCCGAGGAGTGGTGATCCGAGGATCACAGACACTATCTCTCCCACTACAAATCCCTTCCTAACCTCCTGCTCCTTCCTCTGTCCTCCCCAAATTTAACCATGCTATCGCAAAGGTAATAATACAGGTAGAGACAACAACATATTTTCCTATTGTCTTATTATATATTAATAACAGAAACGCTGCCGCCATCCCGGAGGCTATACATTGTCTCACTGTTCATTACCTCCACAATTCTTCCTCTTACTTCTTCTTCCATCAATACTTTATTAACGGTGTATGTAAGTTTCACCATGTATTGCACTACAGCGGTAGAGCAAAGTATATTTTGTTAGCAATAAACCAAAAGCATATTTTATGGCCTAATCATCACTACATAGAACACCACCCATAAAGCATGATACTAGTAGACCACAAACTGCTATAAACACCCAAAGCATATTTTATTGCCTAATCATCACTACATAGAACACCACTCATAAAGCATGATACTATTAGACCACAAACTGCTATAAACCCCAATAATATAATAGACTATACTAGTGACTATAATTGTGTTACCCAATATTTTACGAAATAATACTATAAAACATAATAATAAACACACTATTAGTGTATATTAGTTGAATGCACAATCTGATGAGAAGTAAAAAAAAAAACAACAACATAACAATAACCTATAAAGAGTGTAGAGTATTTTTGTGCAAACTATTATACTAGTAGATGGTCTAAGATAACTGTATGTGAAGGAAAAGGTGTGCTCTCCACTCAAACTTTCTTTTTATGAAATCTCCAACTCCCCAGCTGAGCGGTACGCCCAATGGGAAACAAAACGTGGCACATAACACGCCGCCCGCCAGCTCTGGCTCGGTGAATAGGAATCAGTAATCGGGCGGAGTATAAACAACACCGCCGCCAATGTGCTCCTCCCATCTCTGAGGAAATCTGGTGGGCAACTTAGTATTATATTAGTATGTAATAATAATAACAATAATAAAAATAATAATAATAATAATAATAATACTAATAATAATAAGAATAATAATAATATTAATAATAATAATATTAATAATAATAACATGCAATTACATTTTATAACACATACTAACAAAATAGTGTATAGCCTACTATACTTAACTATAATAGGTTAGGTTGCGTAGGAGGATCTAAAAAGTACAGTAGTATATACACACACACACACACATACATATAGACAACAAACTAAATTAGAAACCACACGTCAGTGAAGTTATCAAATCCTCCAGTTTCCGTCTCCACCTCCTACGCCGACTCAAGTCCCTCGGTGTTCCTGCACACGAGCTCCTCAGTGTTTACACAACATTCATACTTCCCAAGCTCACCTGGTCTTCTTCCCTAAATGCCACACAACGTAAACACCTAGAAAAAGTGCAAAAGAGGCCATGCAAGATTATTCTCTACCCTTCCTACTCCACATATCAAGAAGCGCTCAACACACTGACCGACCCTTTAGACTCTCACTGACCATCACCACGACCTCATCTGCAAATTTGGTAAGAAGCTTCTACACCATCCCCGACACCGGCTCCTACTACCACCTGAGATCCCTAGTCCGAGAATTGCTCTTCGACACCACAACCGCATCCAGCCCATACGTGCACGAACTGATCTCTATAAGAACAGCCCAGTCCCAACCATTGTAAAAATTATCGATAACTTGTAATAAATCAGTGTACTCACTCCCAGTAAGCACGACTCCTTGCACTGTCACTATGTTGAAATGAACTGTAGTTTGAGCTTTTCCCCAGCTAGTTATTATATGTCTTATTTGTGTCACTCATGTTACTTGTATATTATTTGTAATTCGTAACCCATTCCCCAAATATGTAACTGTATATTTTCAGCCTTCTGGCTGCCAAGCACTTTCAATAAACCGTTAATTATTATTATTATTATTATTATTATTATTTATATGTTGGCCCATACCAACTCACTCCCCTGAACCCTCCTCCCCACCGGACTATCAACAAGTTCTTGCCATAAGGTACTACCTCATTTGGCAAAGGAATGGAACCAGTGATGAATAGTGGTGAACAGTGCTTAACTCAGTGAAAAACAACTCGGCAGTTGAGTCTTACCCAAGCTAGCTAACCACCTTCACACAGTGAGGTCCCAGGTACCCGGTTATACTTCCCCTGAGACTCCACGATCGAGAGGCCTGGGACCACACCTCACCCACTTGAATGAGTGAGTCATGTGGACCACGTGGTGTCCCCAAGATGCTACGACACCACGTAGTGAATGTTTTGCTACAGCATCATCATGTGAAGTTCCTCATAACACCAGCTGTGAGGTAACTGCTACATCATCAGGCCCCTCATAACGCCATCTGTGAGGGAGTTACTACACTACGTGTCTGGTGTTCAACACCTCACCTTACATGATCTATGCGTGCAAACATTAATCTGTATGTTCACTGTGTGCTCCTTCACCTTTCTCTAATGAGGGCTTTTGTTAAACCACCAATGTATGTACTAAGTCAATTGTGTCCAATGTATACTTTCGAAAAGCCCTTGTTTGGGTTAGGTAGGAGAGAGTAGTCGTCATTATTGTCTAAGCCACATTATTTATTTCTATATATAAGTAATGTAGGCTGGTTTTTAAATACCTCAATCCCCTAACGGTGCCGTTTGTATATTAAGAAATACCCAAAGCCATACAGTGGCCTCAGCTTGAATATAGTATCACTGTGACAGCAGCTGTTACTCACTCTACATACATATAGAGTCTTTACAGAATATTAGCAGACTGCAGAGGCAAAACAACAAGAGGAGAAGAGTTAGAAGAAAATCAACTTCAAGCTAAGAAGAAGAATACCAAGACATTTCCTCCAAACAAGAAAACAACACACACAATCAAGCCGACCAAGCACTGAGAAACCATGGCGGAACCCAACATGCACCGGACGCTTGACCTGACTCTATCCTGCCGCATCCAGGCGAGTTGCTGCTTAAAGTCCCTCACGCAAGCGCTGTTTAGCCACTGCACCTATTCTATCCTCCTAAAATTCACTTCAATCCCCCCTGCCACTAGCATGTTATGTATGTATGTATGTATGTATGTATGTATGTATGTATGAATGAATGCTAACTGCAACTTTGCGTATTAAAACTCATTACTCTTACCGAAGTAATATAGTGCGTGGTTATGTTATGTCATGTTAGGATAGATTATAAACTACATTGGGTTACATTTCGTGAGGTTCGGTGACGCTACAGGAAGTTAGGTGAGGTACCTGGAGGGTAGGTGAATGTTGACTGACTGACTGACTGACAATTATTAGGAAGTGGTTCCAACACGTTCACACACAACCTATACTCATACCACAAGTCCAGAATTAGAGAGGATCATGTTATTGGATATATTTTCAACGATTTACTCAGTGTCTAACCAACTCTTTAGCGATTTAAATGTGGACCTAAAATTAGGTCCGTATATTTGTTTGTCGTGGTGGTGGTGGTGGTGTGCGCCCGTCCATCAGGTTGATTAACCACCAAAACCATAAAGGGTGCGGCCCTGCCGTTTCAGGGCATAAACCCCATCCATGGCGGTGACGGTCTTCCTTTTTGCGTGCTCGGTGTAGGTGACGGCGTCACGGATGACGTTCTCCAGAAACACCTTGAGGACGCCGCGGGTCTCCTCGTAGATGAGGCCGGATATACGTTTAACACCTCCACGCCGAGCTAGACGACGAATGGCGGGCTTGGTGATACCCTGGATGTTGTCACGAGGCACCTTACGATGACGCTTGGCGCCACCCTTTCCAAGTCCCTTGCCTCCTTTGCCTCGTCCAGTCATGTTGTTGTGGTTGCTACTACAGGTGGTCCTGGTGTGGCTTCGCCGAATCGAATCGAAAAATGCTAGTGACAGGGGGGAAGGAGGTTCAGGAGAAGAATAAAGGGAGGATTGAAGTGAATTTTAGGAGGAGAGAACAGATGCAGTGGCTAAACACCGCTTGCGTGAGGGATTATAAGATGGGGGCAGCAGCAACAGCCCGGCTGGACGCGGCAGGGGCCAGGCTAGCGTCAGGTCAAGCGTCAGGTCAAGCGTCAGGTCAGGCGTCAGGTGCGTGTTGGGTTGGGCAATGGATGTTCAGTGCTTGGTCGGCTTGATTGTGTTTGGTTTCTTGTGTGGAGGGGATGTCTTGGTCTTCTTAGCTTGATGTCGATTTTCTTCTCTCTCTCCTTCTCTTCTTGCTCTCTTGAATTGTCCATTCGTTTGTGTTTGGGTCTTCTTGTTCGTCTTCCTCGTATTTTAAGTCCTCATAGGTGTGGAAGAATTCAGAGAGGGAGAGGTTGACCACGTGGGCTTCAGCACCACTGGCCGCGTGGGCTTCAGCACCACGGGCCACGTGGTGTTCTTGGTTCTGTGTGGTGGGCTGCTTCTGTTGAGTTTTCTTTTCTTGGTTTTTCTTTACTGCTGGTTTTTTCTTTTCTTGGGAGCGTACAGCAAGGAGGGCCTCTTTGTAGCTCAGTTTCTTGTCGAGTCGAGCCTTGGCTATCCTGCATTCCTCCTTCCATTTGGGGCAGGTCCGATCGGCGGAGGAATGTGGGCCGCCACAGACAGCGCATTTTTTCACTGTGTTGAGGCAGACAGTGTAGCGGTGTCCGGGGCTGCCGCACAGGGAGCAGGTGTCCTCCTGCGCTTCACACTTGTTGGCATTTGTAGCAGCGTTTCGGTCTGCAGTAGGGCTTGACTGGCACAGTTACCCACGCCAGTTGAGCCTCCTTGGGTAAGGTTGCATGGTGTCCGATGAGGGCAGTGGTGTCGGACAGCTTCTTGATAACTTGGAGTTGTCCCTTGAGGAGCTCACTCAGCTCTGCTTGGTCCATATGGGCAATTTCGGCGTGGGAGATTACTCCCAGCTTCAGGTTGTCCCACTTGTAGGCAATCATTTTTATTGGAATGCCGTTGATGTCTGGGATCTCTGCGAGCTGTACGGGCATACCCTTCTCGGCGAAGGTGATCTTGATGTCACCATGGAGCTTCAGTCGTTCCACCTTGGTGACCCCCATGATCTCATTAGTTTCAAAGAACTTCTTAAGAACTAGGAGGTTTAATTTCTTGGGGCAGGTTGGCGTATCCGGACGTATCCGCGCCACGTTATCAAACTCGTAACCGTTCATGGTGAGAGAGGGTTAGAGAGAGTCCTGCGTACAGCCAGCTACGCCGAGAGACTAGGCCTATGGTGCGGACGTAGGGGTACGATCGCCGACCTAGTCTTGACCTTCCACCTCAATTCCTGATGTGGCAGAATCACATAAATGCTGCACAGGCTGGCCGGGGAGGTCTTTGTCCTGTGCCTGAGATACTCGAGTTGCGGCTTGAAAGTGAGTGTTGTCCAGACTACCAGCGTGTTTTGTATGGAGAGCATCTTGTCTGGTGTGTCTGTGCAGATGGCCATCGCTCTCGACTTGGCTGGATTTATCTTGAGTCCAAGTCTGTTGCACTCCTCTTCTATAAGTTGGAGTGCGTGTTGCGTGTTGGCTAGTTTGTTTGCTCCTCTTACTATGAGCTGTAAGTCGTCTGCATAGCAGAGGAGCTTGGCTGTTTGTCTGAAAGGAAGTCTGACTAGATTTTCCATCAGGACATTGAACAGCGTTGGACTGAGGATGCCTCCTTGTGGGGTTCCGTTTTCATGGACCCTGTAGCTTGAGGTTGCTCCCTGAAAGCGTACTCTTGCTTCTCTCTGTGTGAGGTAGTTCTGGATCCACCCCAGCAACCTTCCTTTGACGCCTTTTTTAGCGAGCGTAGTTGTAATGGCCAAAGGATTTGCTAGTTCGAAGGCTTTCTCCAGGTCGAGGAAGACCACCAGAGCTGGTTTGTTGTCCACTGTGCTGAGTATCTCGGCGATGTTGTTGCCTGTGCCGGTGTTCTCGGTGTAAGCAAAGATGTGAGGGTGTGGGCTGCCTACTTTCCACTTGAGTCGGTTGAGAGCCATTCTTTCTCCGGTCTTCGCTATGCAGCTGAGAAGGGAGATGGGCCTCGGCTGGTCTGGTTCTCTGGGCTTCGGAATGGGCTGTATATCTGCCTTCTTCCATTCCGGTGGGAGTCTTTGTGCTGTCCACGAAGCATTGATGGCTTGCAGCAGAGCCTCGTGTCCGGCTGTACCGGCATGAGAGAGCATGGAGTAGGTTATCCTGTCGGCCCCTGGAGCTGTATCCTTGCTTCGTTTTAGCGACTTCTGGAGTTCTTGCTGGTTGAATGGTCTGTCAGTGTCATCTTCACTGTTGCAGGCCTCTTGGATCATCTGGAGTCTGACCTGTCGCAGACGCCGTTGTGTCTCCTCCGCCTGTCTCGGGAGGTTCTTCGTTGCTGCTCGGTCAGAGAACAGTTTTGCAAGTCTCTCGGCTTCCTCTTCTGGGTTGGGATGAGTTGGTGGTGGTGGTGTTGCCTTCCCAGATGCCCTTCGGATCTGGGCCCACATCTTGCCAAGGGTGGTGTGCTCGTTCAGTTCGGGGCACCACTTGAGCCAGCTTGCGTTTTTAATTTCTTCCTTCTCTTCCCTGGTATCCTTGACTATGACTTGCAGGAGATGTCTGTTTGTTGCCGTGGGATGTCTCCTGTAGTTTCTTCGGGCCATGTTCACTCTGTGGTTGAGTTCTTTCACCCTGGGACAGTAGTACCAGTAATCATTGTACTGTCTTGATGTGGGTTTTGTTTTTGGGATAGCCTCTTCTGCCGCTAGGTGAAACGCCTCGACCAATTGGTGGTGGAGGGTTGTCTCATCCGCGGGTGCTGCGCCGGCCGGCTGTGATTTTTCGCGCCACTTAGCCAGGTGTTTCTTGAAGAGTCCCCAGTCTGCCTTTTGAGTGTTGTATCTCCATCTCGGGGGGGGGTGGAGTGGGGAGTTTGTTCACCTTCAGCGTTGTTAGGGTGGCGAAGTGGTCACTGGTCAGCGTGGGGTGTATCTGCCAGGAGGCCGAAGGCTGTAGTGCACTGGAGACGAAGGTTAGATCTAGCCTTCCTCCCCTAGTGTGGGTGGGCTCTCCAGTGTTCAGGAGGCAGATCTCGGGTGTATCTTGAAAGGTGGTGTATAGGTGTAGGCCGTCTTCATTTGTGGGGCTTGCCGAGCTTAGGAAGGGATGATGTGCGTTGAAATCCCCTCCTATGAGTGTGGCGTGGTCGGCGGCCGAAGCAAATAATTGAGTAACCTCCAGTGAGCCCCTTGGGTTCTTGTAGATGTTGTGAACAGTTAATTCCCGTTCTTGGAGAGTTACTTTGACGGCCTGTGTCTCGATGTTTTCCCCACATGGAAATTGCTGCGTGACATCGGCGGAGGGTATGCTTGACTTGACCAAGATCATACATCCTCTTGTTGGCGCCTGCGTGAAATGCCTCCTGTATGTCTTGTAACCGCTGAATTTGAAACAGTGGTGTTCTTGTAGAAGTGTTTCTTGTAGGAGTATGATGTCAAGCTTGTCCTTGGCTGCTGCTTCTTGTAGGAGGTGTTTCTTGTTTTTGATGCCCTGAGCATTCCATGTTAGGATGTTCAGGGTGCTGACGTTTTCCACCACTGTTTCATCGGGGACTTCTGGTGGTCCTCGATGGAGATGTCCAAGTTCGATTCCAACTGAATCAGGTCCATGTCTTCGTGTTCTGTGGTTTTTGCATTCTGGGCCGTGGTTCGGTTCAGGGGAGTTGAAACGTCCAGTTTCTTTCTGGGAGCTGTCGGTATCTTGGGAGCTGTCGGTGTCTTGGGTTCTCTGGTGGCCTTCTTCGGTGTAGAGTGTACCTCGGCTGTTACTCGTGTGCGGACCGGCGTGGCTTCCTCCACTGAGGTGGCTGGGGCTGTGGCGACTTGCCCGAGGACGCTCCCCATGAGTATTTGGAGCTGTGTGGGTTGGATCTTGTGGCCCAGTAGTCCGGCTAGGCCCTCCGCGAAGGTCGTCAGTACATTGGCTAGGTCTGATATGTGTATCATTCCTTCTGGTGCCTTGGTGTGTGCTTCTTTTGTCTTTCTCGTGGTTGTCGTTCTCTGCTGCTTGGGTGGCTGAGGTGTGGCTGTAGTGAGGCCAGGAAACTGGGCTGCACTTTGGGTGTTGACTGGCTGAGGAGGTTGTCTTTGTTGTTTGGGCCTTTGGGTTCCCCACACGAAGGTACTTGGTGGGGCTGGTGTGTGGGCGGTGGGGGCCGGTCTTGCTGCTGGTCGGTTTGCCTGGACCCTCTTTGTTCTCTCGGAGCATCCAGGATTCCAGGCGTGGTGTTTGCCCCCGCAGTTGGCACACTTGGGGGCAATTTTTTCCCCATTTTTCAGTTTGGTGAGGCAGGACTGTGTGCCGTGCTTCTGTGCGCAGACTGCGCAGATTTCCCTGTACGTGCACCTTGTCTGATGGTGCCCGTATTTCTGGCATCTGAAGCATCGCAGGGGCTCTGGGACGAAGGGCCTCACTTCGTAGATCCCCCAGGTTTTGAGGTCTATGGTGCTGGGGGTGAGCCGTAGTGCGTTATGAGGACTTGTTTCGTGGTGGCCGTCTTGTCGGACAGGGGAGAGCATCTCTCGGCTTTTAGGATCTTCGGGTGGTTCTCCAGGGGTTCGAGAGGTAGTTCCTTTGGGTACCGGAGGACTACCGACTTCATCAGTTTCTGGGCAGGGTCT
>NW_024731248.1:0-13429 GCF_018991925.1 Homarus americanus | reverse complement strand
GATCCTCGGTTATGGCCTCGGTTAGATTTCGATTAGCAATTAACTCCGCAGATTCTTAACCGGTTAACGAATTACCTTCCAAAAGATTCTTAACTTCAGTTAGCATTCCTCGAATAAGTCCTCCGCGAAGCCCCTCAACATGTGTTACGGCTTGCACACTAGCTGTCATATTAGTCTGCCAATACAATAGAAGCTTGGTTCTGGGGCTTAAATTCCTTACTATTTCAGTAAATATCAAAGAAGTTTGTACTATTCAATAATTTTTAAACGTTTGTATTAAATTTTTTATTAATTTTAACAATTATTTATATAATTTAAGTACAGGGAAACTAGTTTTTTAAGCTGGCCAAACAACCTGTCAACACACCATACAGTCAGAATATATAATGTCTTTTCAGTGGAGGTAACATCTTGCTTGAGACTCTTCAACATAAGCGCTTTTTCTGTTTCCAATCAAATTATTGGTCATTATGAAATTTATTTTACATATTGACAATATATAATGCAGTGCAGTGTTGATTTGAAAATAATCTTGAATTGCACCAAAGAGAACTAAAATTTTTATGGGTGAAATGGTGCCATGGGGTGACTTCTCTTCCCGCAATGCCTTCTCTTCTCCCTTCTCCTCCACCCCCATTCTAATTCCCAGCATCATCATCATCATCATCACATCCAGGAGCCTTCTACATACACACCTCAAAGTCTGTGTACTTTTTCTACCTTTTTGTTGACTTTTAGGCAATTTTTGGTGAGCTGGAACCAATTACCCATAAACCCCATTGAAACAATGGTTTCTGTTAACAAAAGGCACCGGTTAACGAGTAACCTTCTAGAACGTGTGTGCTCGTTAACCGAGGGACCACTGTATTAGTATAACTGGAGCTGTGTGTCTATACAGTGCACCACATTCTCTTGTCCCAGTAAGTGTTTAAAGGGGGTTCTAATTCTTGAATGGTCAAGTATGCAAATCTGCCCCAGAGAGGTTCTTTACCTGGAATAACCGCTGCATGATCCGTCACCTGCATGATCTCCTTCACTGCCATGATCGTATAGACTCTTGTTTGATGACCAAATATCACATCCTGAATTTCTTTAATGATCAGACAACAGCTAACACCTCTAGATGAGTTACTGAATAGTTAAGTTTCTGACTTACATAACAATTACTCTGTTTTTTCCCTCTAGTGTCTAGCTGCATGAGAACAGCTCCTAGCCCTTGTCGAGGGCGTCGGTCACAGGGTGAGAGTTGAGTGTGATCAGGTAATACTGGTGCATTGGTCAATGTTTCCTTTAATGCATTAAAGCTGTTGTCCTGTTCATTGTTCAAACAAATGTTGCATCTTTTAGTTATTTTGTCAGCGAGTTCGGCTAACTAGCGTACCTGTGAATGAATGGCGATAGTAGCCAGAAAATCGAGGAAACTTCACACCTTGTCTACATTTGTAGGACAGGAAATCGTTCAACTGCTTTAACCTTGCAGTCCATAGTATGGATGCGTTCCATCAACTACGTGTCAAGGAATTGAACTTTGGTTTTGATAAATTCGCATTTAAAGAGCTTAATTTTCAAACCTGCTTTATGAAGATTTTTAAACACTTCGTAATTTGACAAGATGACTGTTTACATCGCTTACAATAATCAAATCATCTAGATAGGCATAAACTGTATTGCCCGTCATTCCTGCAAACAGAGTATTAGTCATTGGTTGAAAGTTTAATGGCAGTTCTAGATATAATCACCTTATTGGGATTTCTCGTTAAGGAATTTGCCAATACCGCTAAGAAGATCGAGGTTACTAAAAACTGCGTTGTCTTTTCTAAGGACTGCAACAAATCACTGGAACAGGCTTGGGTACCTATCAGGTATGGTTGCTTCATTGACTTGTGAAAGTCAATAACAGGTCACCATCTTCCATCTTTCTTTGGACCTCGGAAGGAGAATTCAAGATGAATGTGTGATGACTTTCTGTTCCATCATATCTTTAACCATGTCCTAGACTATGGGCCGTTGGCTATGAGGTAGTCTGTAAGCTAGCATGTAGACAGGGTTAGGTTAGGTTTTAAAGATATGTGGTGTGAGTGAGGTTAATTTTGTTTGACCCAACAGTTCCCCAGGTAATGCTACTATGTCCCTGGGGTCAGATAGTAACTTTAGGTGTTAGAGTTTACCTTGAAGATAATTCTTGACATGTGGCGTTACTTGATCCAACTTCTCCCACCACACTCTTATTTAGTGCCACCACACTCTTATTTAGTGCCACCACACTCTTATTTAGTGTTGTCAGAGCCACCACACTCTTATTTAGTGCCACCACACTCTTATTTTAGTGTTGTCAGAGCCACTCTCTTATTTTAGTGTTGTCAGAGCCACCACACACTTATTTTAGTGTTGTCAGAGCCACCACACTCTTATTTTAGGTTGTTAGAGCCACCACACTCTTATTTTAGTGTTGTCAGAGCCACCACACACTTATTTTAGCGTTGTTAGAGCCACCACACTCTTATTTTAGTGTTGTCAGAGCCACCACACTCTTATTTTAGTGTTGTCAGAGCCACCACACACTTATTTTATGCTTGTTAGAGCCACCACACTCTTATTTTAGCGTTGTTAGAGCCACCACATTTATTTTAGTGTTGTTAGAGCCAACACTCTTATTTTAGTGTTGTCGCCAACACACACTTATTTTAGTGTTGTCAGAGCCACCACACTCTTATTTTAGTGTTGTCAGAGCCACCACACTCTTATTTTTGTTGTCGAGCCACCACACTTATTTTAGCGTTGTCAGAGCCACCACACTTATTTTAGCGTTGTCAGACACCACACACTTATTTTAGTGTTGTCAGAGCCACCACACACTTATGTTGTCAGAGCCACCACACACTTATTTTAGTGTTGTTAGAGCCACCACACTCTTATTTTAGTGTTGTCAGAGCCACCACTTTTTATTTTAGTGTTGTTAGAGCCACACACACTTATTTTAGTGTTGTCAGAGCCACCACATTTATTTTAGTGTTGTCAGAGCCACCACACTTATTTTAGCGTTGTCAGAGCCACCACACACTTATTTTAGTGTTGTCAGAGCCACCACACTCTTATTTTAGTGTTGTCAGAGCCACCACACACTTATTTTAGTGTTGTCAGAGCCACCACACACTTATTTTAGCGTTGTCAGAGCCACCACACTCTTATTTAGTGTTGTCAGAGCCACCACACTCTTATTTTAGCGTTGTCAGAGCTACCACACACTTATTTTAGTGTTGTCAGAGCCACCACACACTTATTTTAGCGTTGTCAGAGCCACCAACAACTTATTTTAGTGTTGCAGAGCCACCACAGCCCTCAATCCAGTCGAGTCATGTCTGCTAGGGGTTGGTATTTTGTAAACACTAATGGGTGGGTGGTGGGTGAAGGTTTTAGTCGTTGTTGGTATTTTTATAGAAAAGGGTTTGAATATGTGTGTGTGTCTGTGTGTAAGACTTTTCATTAGCGCCAGCAGTTTGTTTGGTGATTAATGACATGAAATCATTATGGGTACCAGTGACTAGTGGGGTACCACTGGGCAGTGTATTGGGCCTGTGTAACAGAGCCAGTACTTGCCAACAGTGTGTAACAGAGCCAGTACTTGCCAACAGTGAACAGAGCCACTTGCCAACAGAGTCAGTACTTGCCAACAGGTAACAGAGCCAGTACTTGCCAACAGTGTAACAGAGTCAGTACTTGCCAACAGTAACAGAGCCAGTACTTGCCAACAGTGTGTAACAGAGCCAGTACTTGCCAACAGGTAACAGAGTCAGTACTTGCCAACAGTGTAACAGAGCCAGTACTTGCCAACAGTATGTAACAGAGTCAGTACTTGCAACAGTGTGTAACAGAGTCAGTACTTGCAACAGTGTGTAACAGAGTCAGTACTTGCCAACAGTGTGTAACAGAGTCAGTACATGCCAACAGTAGTACAGAGTCAGTACTTGCCAACAGTGTAACAGAGCCAGTACTTGCCAACAGTGTAACAGAGCCAGTACTTCCAACAGTATGTAACAGAGTCAGTACTTTCCAACAGTGTGTAACAGAGTCAGTACTTGCCAACAGTGTGTAACAGAGTCAGTACTTGCCAACAGTGTAACAGAGTCAGTACATGCCAACAGTGTAACAGAGCCAGCACTTACAGGTAACAGAGCCAGTACATGCCAACAGTGTGTAACAGAGCCAGTACTTGCCAACAGTAGTACAGAGCCAGTACTCCAACAGTGTGTAACAGAGCCAGTACTTGCCAACAGTGTACAGAGCCAGTACTTGCCAACAGTATGTAACAGAGTCAGTACTTGCCAACAGTGTAACAGAGTCAGTATTGCCAACAGTGTGTAACAGAGCCAGTACATGCCAACAGTGTGTAACAGAGTCAGTACATGCCAACAGTGTACAGAGTCAGTACTTGCCAACAGTGTGTAACAGAGTCAGTACATGCCAACAGTGTAACAGAGCCAGTACTTGCCAACAGTGTGTAACAGAGCCAGTACATGCCAACAGTGTGTAACAGAGCCAGTACTTGCCAACAGTTGTAACAGAGCCAGTACTTGCCAACAGTGTCAACAGAGCCAGTACTCAACATAACAGAGCCAGTACTTGCCACAATGTAACAGAGTCAGTACTTGCCAACAGTTAACAGAGCAGTACTTGCCAACAGTGTAACAGAGCCAGTACATGCCAACAGTGGTAACAGAGTCAGTACATGCCAACAGTGTGTAACAGAGTCAGTACTTGCCAACAGTGTGTAACAGAGTAGTACTTGCCAACATGTGTAACAAGAGTCAGTACATGCCAACAGGTAACAGAGTCAGTACTTGCCAACAGTGTGTAACAGAGTCAGTACATGCCAACAGTAACAGAGCCAGTACATGCCAACAGTGTAACAGAGTAGTACTTGCCAACAGTGTGTAACAGAGTCAGTACTTGCCAACAGTGTAACAGAGTCAGTACTTGCCAACAGTATGTAACAGAGTCAGTACATGCCAACAGTGGTAACAGAGTCAGTACTTGCCAACAGTGTGTAACAGAGTCAGTACTTGCCAACAGTAACAGTCAGTACATGCCAACAGTGTAACACAGGAGTCAGTACTGCCAACAGTGTGTAACAGAGCCAGTACTTGCCAACAGTGTGTAACAGAGTCAATACATGCCAACAGTGTGTAACAGCCAGTGCGTAACAGTGTAACAGAGTCAGTACTTGCCAGCAGTGATGGCTCAGAGCCAGTACGCCAACAGTGTGTAACAGAGGTCAGTGCTTGCCAACGGTGTTAGCCAATGAAGCCGGTACTTTGCCAACAGGTGGTGTAACAGAGTCAGTACTTGCCAACAGTGTGTACAGAGTCAGTACATGCCAACAGTGTGTAACAGAGCCAGTACTTGCCAACAGTGTGTACAGAGTCAGTACATGCCAACAGTGTGTAACAGAGCCAGTACTTGCCAACAGTGTGTAACAGAGTCAGTACTTGCCAACAGTGTGTACAGAGTCAGTACATGCCAACAGTGTGTATCAGAGCCAGTACTTGCCAACAGTGTGTAACAGAGTCAGTACTTGCCAACAGTGTGTAACAGAGTCAGTACATGCCAACAGTGTGTAACAGAGCCAGTACTTGCCAACAGTGTGTAACAGAGTCAGTACTTGCCAACAGTGTGTACAGAGTCAGTACATGCCAACAGTGTGTATCAGAGCCAGTACTTGCCAACAGTGTGTAACAGAGTCAGTACTTGCCAACAGTGTGTAACAGAGTCAGTACTTGCCAACAGTGTGTAACAGAGTCAGTACTTGCCAACAGTGTGTAACAGAGTCAGTACTTGCCAACAGTGTGTAACAGAGACGTGACCGACCGCCCAAGCAGATAACAAGCCGATCAGTGGTGAAGAGGATCAAGTAATCTCTGCCAGACTCAAATCAGTCCGTAGTTGTAGGAATATATGGCATAGTATATATGAAAAACAACTACATTTTAATCCATATTATATCATTAACTAGCTGGGGCCAACACGTCTAGAAGTAGCGGGGTATTTTTGTTACAGAGTCGTGAGATGGCAAGCTGGTCTTATCATGTATGTGCTTAGTGCCGAGTTTTGTGTACTAGTGAATTGGTAAAACTTATAATTCTGTAAATAAATGATAGGAAGGTTCAGAAGACATGAATTGGCTATAAAACAGCTGGAAAGAGGAAAAAGAAAGGGTTTTTTTTAAGATATAATCAAATATCCAATACAAACACTCAACTGGCCACTACTATTGATGCTTCAAAACGTTAAATTAGTACCTTGTTTTGATGAGAATTCCTTTATTATTTGAGAAAATTGCCTAACAGCCGAGTTGGCCTATTACTGTGGAGTGTACACACGGACACGGGGATGGTTGTAGGGCGCCGGTAGTTAGTAGGTGGTCGGCAGTGGCGGGTGCGGTACGATCACCATGGTGTGTCACAGGAATAATCACCGGACAGTTAAAGCGAAGAGCATAGCGTTGTGTACTATAATAATTGCTGCTATGTGCAAAAAGAAGAACCAAATGCAGAAAAGGGAATGGTGCAAAGAGTGGTTAGGTTGAAGAAAAGTATTGGGTAGTCATGTCACGATTTTACGTGAACTGCAAGATGGACAGGAGCAAGACCTCACTAATTACATGAGAATGGACCCCAACACCTTTTACAAACTTCTAGCTAAAGTGGAATCATATATTAAAAACACAGGATACCAATATGAGGGAGAGTATGTCTTTCAACTGGGTGCATCTACACGTCACTTCAGTATAGAACGAGGATATCAGAACAAAGTTTGTCTAGCATAATACCTACAACTTGTCAAGCCTTTTATGAAGTACTCAAGGAAGATTACTTGCAGGTGAGATTTGTAGTACATAAAGATTTATTGAATAATGTTAGAATTATGATATGTATAGAGAGGAAGCTATGGGACTAGAGTGAGGAACAAAGAACACTCCTTACATAAACATAAAGCTTACATTACATAAAGCTTATTTGGTTATACATTGGACCTTACTGATGATCAAGCTTGTTAATATGATGTGTTGAAGGTCGTTGTTCTTAAAGCTTATGTGAATCTTGTATTGATTTTGTTCCCGTTATATTGACTGCCTTAAAGTAATGTTCATGTCTGTTATTAGTGGTAAGCATTTGTAAATATAGTTACATTTTCATTTGACTTTTACTCCAATCATGAAGCATTAAAAGGGGTTACATTCAAACCATACATTATACCGTAGTTCTCGATAAAAATTTAAGAACCATATAGTCTAGGATTCCACCCCAGAAGGCTGTCAGACTCCTCGCCCCCCCTAACAAGATAACTAGGTAGGCCTACTCGCCAGCATGCTAATTCCAAGGAAACTAGAAAACTATTAAGGGAATAAGACACAGGAGATCCAACAACTAAAAAAACTGATTGAGGATTTAAAATGAACTACAGGACTAGGCTGGAGTTTCCCTGTGTAGGTTTAAGGAAGTAGAATAACAGATTAAATTTAGTATCAAGTCCATGGTAGAGAACCGATTACAAAGTGATATTACCTCAAGGGTAGAGATTATTTGTTCAGGTTTTTAAGATGAACGAAAGCTTCTCACCACAAATTGTTTGAAGCTATAAAGTGGATGTATAGACCTAGAGATTTATTATGGATTATCTACAGAGAACATGAGTTGCCCATACGGCTTTTGATGTTTCTTGAAGGGAGGAAGATTTACCAGTGTTTAACCCGGTAGAGCGGACATAAGTCATTCCAGAGGGAAATTTAAGTTTTAAAATTGCCAAAATCGACCCAGAATATGAATGGTTTAACTATAGTAGTATATTTGGTTTAAACTACACATCGACCCAGGAGAGAAATGATAAATGGTATATAGTTATATTAAAGTTTATTGTACAAACACGTATGTTTTTTATATATCTAAATTAGCACAAGATAAATATTTAGAACCTCCCAACTTAAACCAGGTTTGTTCAAGTGCCCACATGAACTTAGTAGGAAGGTTATAATGCCATGGCTGAAGCTGTATTAAACAATTTTCACTGAGCTGGACTAAATTATTCCTCCCGTTGCTGAAATATGGCCATTAGTCACTCCAGGTAGATCTCACGTGTCTGAAATAAAGAAATAAACGAGGATTAATCTTAACTACTGAACTAGGCTGACCACCACATCATAACTTTAAGATATTTCATTTTTTATTATTTTTCTATAAAACTTCACTATGTGTTGGTTATCGTCTTGCTATTGTTAATTTTACTGTTTTTTATATATTTCTAACTTGTTAATTTTTCACTACAGTATAGAGATTAATGAATGTGGTTTTACCGGTAGTTAAGGAGGTGTAACAATCATTAGCTGGTTGACGGTAGTTTCTGTGTACCCGTAGAATTGGTTTTGGTAAATTTATCAAAACTTGAAAAACCAGATCACAATTGACTTTTATTTGAAAGATATGAATTTTCACAGACTCTACAACATGGTAATATAGTCTTATTTAGATGGTAATAAATGATTATCCAAAAGGGTATTTATATTATCAATAAGTAATAAGGGATGATGTAATGAAGGTGAGCGCCATCTATGAGTTAACAGCATCACTAAACCCCTTCATCACAGGGTACAGGGGGGAGTTACTCATCTGGTGGGTTCTGAAGGTGAGCGCCATCTATGAGTTAACAGCATCACTAAACCCCTTCATCACAGGGTACATGGGGGGAGTTTCTCATCTGGTGAGTTCTGAAGGTGAGCGCCATCTATGAGTTAACAGCATCACTAAACCCCTTCATCACAGGGTACAGGGGGGAGTTTCTCATCTGGTGGGTCTGGGGGTTCCTCATCAACACCCCAGCCACTCGACACAAAGACAAGCTGGAGGACGGAAGTAAGACGATCTGACAGCTCTGAAAATATCCCGCCTGAGGCATTGGTAAGACATTTATTAATATTATTATATCTGATATGTAACGTATATATTACTGAGTTGTTGTTGGGGTATTATTTGGGTGGGAAAAAGTGTATTTATTGGTTGATTTAGTTGATTGTGTTGGGGACAGACTGTATAGGTATATTTTTACTTGTTACCACTATAATCAATGTTGAAACAGTTATTCTTGTGGAAGTAAAATATATGTTTTTCTGGTGTGTTTAGACTGGTTATGGGACGTTTTTTTCTGTTTTTTTTTTTTGGTGGGTCATTTTCCGACAAAAATTATGGGTATTATTTTCTTTACACACCGTTCATTCCTACCACTAATCTATTATCATATTCTATTAAGACGTCTAATTATAAGATAATTTTCATCTATTACATTACCGCCGGAAATGTATAATAACGGAGATAGGTCTTCCAGAATTTTCTCTGTTTTCGTCCATTAATCTTCCGCCATTATCGTCTCCTGCGTCTCCTTCATAAATCATCACACGTTCCCATACACGTCACGCGGCCAATAAAAAGCGTGTTTGATTTTTAAACCAATTAAAATGATTCTGGGTTTAATTCGAGGTATATTTGGCCCTATCAAATTCGAGCTTTACTTTGGGTCTCGTATTTCGAAATTCAAGTTCAGTTCCGACCGTGGCAGTCTGCGATGGATGTCACTTCAATTATATGGAGCGGATTGTGAGTTTTGGGGGAAAAATGTAGAAACTGTAGCATTTTTAAGATCACATGGTGTTCTCCCAACCTCAGGTAAGTGTACTAAGAGCGAGACGGAATGTGAATATCGCAAAGACCAACATATGTGACGTTGGGTAAGAATCCCAGAATCCAACGACGTAACAAGAACCACAGGTCAATTAGGCAGGAAATAGGTGATTCCGTCATATGGTGAGTCGGTTAGGTTAGGTTAGGTTAGGTTAGGTTAGGTTAGGTTAGGTTAGGTTAGGTTAGGTTAGGTTAGGTTAGATTTTTTGTTTTTCTAGTGTTTTTTTGTGTATTTTTTAGTCGCTTAGCCACTTTTTTTTCGGAAAACATCAAACGAAAAATGAAGTTGCAAAAAAAAAAAAACCCCGGCTAATTTCCGTCAAAAATTCAAGTCATATTTAGTCTCAACACACAAATACACTAAAAAAATATATTTTTTACTTGCTAAAAGTGAACGGTGTGACAATGCAAATTTACCAAAAATTATGGCCAAGCGAATAAAAAAAAAAAAACAATAAAAACATAAACCTAACCTAACCTAACTGACTGTTGCTATATGATGGAGTCACTTACTTCTTACCTTATTGACCTGGTTCTTGTTAGTCATTGGATTCTGGGATTAGTACAGGTTGGTGACGCTGTTTCTCACTTAACCGGGGTATAGAGAGAGAGAGACCCAAAATAAAAATCGAATTTGATTGGGCCAAAAATTTCATGAATTAAACCACAGATCATTTTAATTGGCTGTACCCCAAAGAACGCTTTTGATTGGCCGCGTGACGAGTACGGGAAACGCATGCGTGTGAGGTGAGGCAGGCGATAATGGCGGATGATTAATGGAAGAAAATAAGAGATAATTTTGGATACATTGTCCGTTATTACTCATTTGTGACGGTGTGTGTGAAGTGTCAGATAGCTGTGAATCCTTTGTGTCATCTTGGGTTGTAATTGGCCATCCTGTCATCCCGGCGGTCAGTTGCTCAGGGATAACTGTTCATGTTTATTTTTCATCGTTTTACCTTGTATCTTATGGCCATATAAGACGCACGGCCTATGAGGGCTTGAGCTGCCACCATTTATGAGGGCCTGAGCTGCCACCATTTATGAGGGCCTGGGCTGCCACCATTTATGAGGGCCTGGGCTGCCACCATTTATGAGGGCCTGGGCTTCCACCATTTATGAGGCCTGAGCTGCCACCATTTATGAGCCTGGGCTGCCACCATTTATGAGGGCCTGGGCTGCACCATTTATGAGGGCCTGGGCTGCCACCATTTATGAGGGCCTGAGCTGCCACCATTTATGAGGCCTGAGCTGCCACCATTTATGAGGGGCTGAGCTTCCACCATTTATGGGGGCCTGACCATTTATGAGGGCCTGGGCTTCCACCATTTATGGGGGCCATCCACCATTTATGAGCCTGGGCTGCCACCATTTATGAGGGCCTGGGCTGCCACCATTTATGAGGGCCTGGGCTTCCACCATTTATGAGGGCCTGAGCTGCCACCATTTATGAGGGCCTGGGCTTCCACCATTTATGAGGGCCTGAGCTGCCACCATTTATGAGGGCCTGAGCTGCCACCATTTATGAGGGCCTCTATGTGCTAGTAACAATTCCTTGTACTCTCATACTTATCACCATTGGTAGCGTGACGAGAGGAGGCTCGTGGGTATATGTAATGATAGTATCAAGCAATAGGGAAGAAATAACGGTAAATACTGTAGGTAAATAATAGACACAATTATACAAATACAACATTTATTTAAACATGAATATGAAATTAGGAGAAAGAATTTATTTGTACCAACAGACGAAATCTAGTACTAGGCCCTCAGGCTCAACATACTCACACCACTACTGGGTGGACATACTCAATAACACTCACAACCCTACAGGGTGGACATACTCAATAACACACAACTCTTATAGTCACTTAGCACCATAAAGACCAGGGCAACTGCCACTACAACACTCAGTCATCAGGGGTGACACTCAAGCAACAGCCATGGGGTCCTGCCACCATGGGGTACTTTCCGACAAACTCTGGAGATCCCAGTGGATTAATCCCACCACACAAATAGCCCTACGGAGTTAGACACTCATCCACCAATGATGGGGGCTGGTAGTGGTGTGTGGCTTGGTGATCCGGGGTCACCTCGCAGGCCGAGCGTTAGGGCCAGACGAGCCAGCTATGGGGGCTAGAGGTAGTCTGAAGTGTCTGACGGCCTCTCTCTGTCCATGTAATCCAGTTGCCTCTGAAGATGTCTTGAATAAAGACGAAAGCTAAGGTGCTCCGTTGTTTCCATTTTCCCGTGTGATTTTATCAAGATTTATCTTATCCACGTTTTCATTGTGGATTTACATGATATATATATATATATATATATATGTAACCGGTCGGAATTTACTGGACTTTATTTTCTCACTTGACTTGGGGTTTATTAAAGATTATAGGTGGTAATGGCAGTGGAAGCGCCCCTTAGTGAGAAATCCCGAACCAGCACAAACAAGAGCCCTTAAATATACTAACAAAATGAATTGTCCGTGACACGTGGAAGGATAGCGTCTGTGACTGGCATGAATGAGACACACTGTAAAATTTAGACACTTCTATTCCCTCCAACACTACAAACACAATCAAATAATGGTACACCAATATGCGCACCTCTTAACTTGAACTTAAAACACTACTCTGGGGAATAAAAGTCATACCTGATATAGAAATTATTAGAAACTCAGACAACAATAAATTTAAAGTATTAAGAAATGTTGCTTGCACACATGAAACAGGCCTTAAGGGCTTTCACAGAATAATATCCACCACTGCGGAAGTGGTATAAAAATAAGAAATTATTAATTCCACCATGAATAGGCCTTAAGGACACTCAACAAAATAATATCAATCACTGAGAAAATGGTATTAAAAAATGAGAAATTAATAACACTACAATGAATAGGCCTTAAGGGTTTTCAACAAAATAATATCAATCACTGAGAAAATGGTATTAAAAAATGAGAAATTAATAACACTACAATGAATAGGCCTAAAGGGCACTCAATATAATTATATTACCCCAACAGATGCAGGCCTCCTAACCTAACTTAAACACTACTCTGGGGAACAAAGATTATATCTGAGATTAAGATTATAAAGAAATATTAAATGCACACAGCATACATTAGTAACTGAAAAAATAGTATTAACTACACACAAAAATATTGTTACTATTATTAAGACGTTACTGAGTCCAATACCCGTGAACGATGCTCCCTAACCTAACACACACACAGATCCCACCTGCACTCTGTAGTTGTTTAAAGCACAACCAACAGGCACCAGTAGTTTAAGGCCCAAATGAGCCTCTCTCCACCTTGGAAAGTGTACCTCTAAACCCCACTGACTCTTGACCCCAGTGTGAGGCCCTGTGTCACTCAGCTGGCCTCACCATACCCCAGTGTGAGGCCCTGTGTCACTCAGCTGGCCTCACCATACCCCAGTGTGAGGCCCTGTGTCACTCAGCTGGCCTCACCATACCCCAGTGTGAGGCCCTGTGTCACTCAGCTGGCCTCACCATACCCCCAGTGTGAGGCCCTGTGTCACTCAGCTGGCCTCACCATACCCCAGTGTGAGGCCCTGTGTCACTCAGCTGGCCTCACCATACCCCAGTGTGAGGCCCTGTGTCACTCAACTGGCCTCACCATACCCCAGTGTGAGGCCCTGTGTCACTCAGCTGGCCTCACCATACCCCAGTGTGAGGCCCTGTGT
>NW_024731247.1:0-15975 GCF_018991925.1 Homarus americanus | reverse complement strand
TCAGGCGCCGACGGAAGGTATCAGGACCCACCCACTGGGAAGGGCGTGGAATCCCCCCCCATCCCCCTCCCCCATCCTCGCCCATCCGAACTCATCCATCCTCACTCAGCACCTATCCACCTAGAAACTCATCCATCCTCACTCATTCACTCTCACACAACACAGAAAGTCAGATCAGCAACCTTGGACTTGGTCACAATTTTCGTGATGACATATGGCAGCAGGGTCTACCATTAGACAACACATTATGCTTCCAATATCTTCCCAGGCGGTGGTACCTCCCTGTTTGGTAGCTCAAAAATGCGGGCCCAGGGAATCCTTATAGGATTCTCCACAACTCGTGTCGTGGAGTCCTGATCGTTCCCGAAGGATCTATATGAGACAGGAACTGCTTGGTGGTGCGTGGGGAGGAGAGTGACCGTTGGAGTCGGCACTCTGTTGGTTGTGAGTGCAGAGAGTGGAAGAGAGTGCACTGTCGGGAAAGGAGACAATCAACTTTTTAATATAACTCAGCTGTGATTATTGAGAACTCTATCAGAGGTCGACTGAATATACACAAAAATTGCTTACTAATATAGCGAGGCACCGGGACTAGACAACAACCAGCATGATGTATTAAAGTTTGGCATGAAGGCTCCTATCTCATGACTCTGCTGCCATGTACTGGGTCATATTTCTTGGTATATTTACAGGTTTTCATGCATTATTCACATGGCAATAAAGATGTGAAATTAAGGGTCCTTCTAGCCGTTACTAAAATCTTGTGACTGGTTTAATGTAGTGAATATTATATACAATGAGTCAGAGTTGTGTTTGTAATATCTTAATATTATTGTTAAGTTAGAGCTGTCATCTTCCTGTCAAGTTAGAGCTATCATCTCCCTGTCTAGTTAGAGTCAGGTCAAAATTGCCAACAGCGTGTCAAATCATAGCTGTTATCTCCCCGCCTGACTAGAGCTGTCAAAATCCTGTCTAGGTAAAGTTGTCATCTCCCTGTCAGGTCCCGGCTGTCAATAACCTGTCACATCAAAGGTGTTATATCGCTGCTAGGCCTAAACTGTCAAATCCTTGTGTAGAGGAAGAAAGTGGAAGAAGGAGAGGGAAATAAAGAGAAAGGAGGGAGGTGGAAAGAAAGGAAGTAGATGGAAGAAGGAAGAGAGGGAGAGGGAGGTAGGAAAAGGGAAGAAGAATGAAGGAGGAGGAAAAGAAGATGAGGGAGCTGGAAAGAAATGCAAAAGAAAGAAGAGGAGGAGGAGGAAGAGGAGGAGGAACAGTGGGAGGAGGGGGAGGAGGAGGAGGAACAGAGGGATGAGGAGGAGGAGGAGAGAACTTCTTCAAAACAAATCCTGTTAGCTGAATTCTTATAACTTTAAGTTTTTTAAGTCAAATTATAGGAAGTAGCTTAATGTGTTCAGTTAAAGATGACGACTGGAGCTAAATAAACATTTTATTGTATTAATGTACGTTAAAGTTTATATTAACACAGGCCATCTGAAGATAACGTAAGAGAGCTAATTGGTCCACTACCTAGCTCTTCACTACCATTAATTACAAGCAACAGAGCTAATGTTAGATGAGGAATGGGCAGGTTAATGACACAGATTCGTAAACAGGCTGAACAAAGATTCATTTTACTTAAATATATAGACATATTGCAACACCCGCACATACACAGACAGATAAGCAGATAATGATAGACAAAAAGTTTGATAGATACATACAAAATTATACAAAGTGTTAGATAAATACACAGAACATATATAAATATTAACAAATTTACAATATATTTAATATTTACTGAAACACGAAATAATTTGATATTACCTGGAAATTATCAAGTTATTTTCAGAGGTATTAATGATCACTGATTGTACAGGTGAGCTTTGACGAGTTAGTCAGGTGAGTGTTTAGGTGAATAGCTCAGGTGAGTTATTATTTCCCCTCCCATCCTTTCCTCCCTCGTTTTTATTACCTCTTTCATTCTATCCTCTCTCTCTCTCTCTCTCTCTCTCTCTCACACACACATTTTTCCCTATCCATTTCCTTATTCCACTCTAGCCCTACATCTGTTTTCCCTCTTCTCCTCCTTCTTTCTCATCTACTCCTTCGTCTTCTACTCTCCATCTCCTTTCCTTCTCACTCTCCTCCTCCTCTCTGCCTCTCACCCCCCATTGTTCTCCTCTTCCTCTATCTCTCTTTTCCATTAATCTCCTCATCTTTCCCTCTTATCCCCTTCTTCACTTTCTTTCTGCTTATCTACCTTCATCTTTACTCTAAATATTCTCTTTTCTCTCTTCTTCCTTTCTTTCGTTTTCCTATCATTTTCCTCCCCTCTCATCCTCTCTCTCCTTTTATTGCTACCCCCTTCATTCTTTCCTTCAATTTCTCCTTTCCCTTTTACTTCACTCCTTCATCTTCCTTCCTTACCCTTCCCTTTCCTTTCCTTTCTATGCTATCATCTTCTCTCCCTCTCTTTCTCTCCATTCTTCCCCATCCTCTCTCTTCCTCTCCTTTCATCTTATCCTCTATCGTTCTTTCTGTCTCTATCACCTCTCATATCTCTCCCTCTCTCTCTCCCGCTTCTTTCCTCTTCCTTTCCCTATCTTACTTTCCCATCTCTCTCTTATCCTATTCTCTCCTTCCCCTCCTCTCCTCTCCCTCTCACCCACCTCCTCTCCCTCTCACCCACCTTCTCTCCCTCTCACCCACCTCCTCTCCCTCTCACCCACCTCCTCTCCCTCTCACCCACCTTCTCTCCCTCTCCCTCTCACCCCTTCCTCCCTCCTCTCACCCCTCCTCTCCCTCACCCCTTCTTCCACCCTCTCACCTCTTCCCTCCCTCTCATCCCTTCCCTCTCCCTCTCACCCACCTCCTCCTCGCTCTCCCTCTCACTTCTTCCTCTCCCTCTCACCCCTTCCTCTCCCTCTCATCCCTTCCTCTCCCTCTCACCCACCTCCTCCTTCCTCTCCCTCTCACCCCTGCTCTTCCTTTCACTCCCTCCTCTCCCTCTCACCACCTCCTCTCCCTCTCACCCTGCTCTTCCTTTCACCTCCTCTCCCTCCTCACCACCTCCCTCCCTTTCATCACCCACCTCATCCCCCCCCTCTCACCCACCCTCCTCCCTCTCACCCACCCTCCTCTCCCTCTCACCCACCTCCTCTCCCTCACCCTCCCTCCCTTTCACCCACCTCCTCTCCCTCCCTCACCCCTCCCTCTCCCTCTCACCCTCCCTCTCCCCTCCCTCACCCCTCCTTTTCTCCCTCTCTCCCACCTCCTCTCCCTCTCACCCACCTCATCTCCCTTTCACCCACCTCCTCTTCCTCTCATCCACCTCCTCTTCCTCTCACCCACCTCCTCCTCCCTCTCACCCCTTCCTCTCTCTCTCACTCCTTCCTCTCCCTCTCACCCCTTACTCTCCCTCTCACCTCTTACTCTCCCTCTCACCTCTTTCTCTCCCTCTCACCCTCTCCTCTTCCTCTCACCCCTTCCTCCTCTCCCTCTCACCCCTTCCTCTCCTTCTCACCCCTTCCTCTCCCTCTCACCCACCTCCTCTCCCTCTCACCCCCCTCCACTACTCAGGAGAGAGGGTACGTCTACGTGAGTCTGACAGCGTGGGAACTGTTCTCTCCAGTCACGCCTCCTGTCAGCCGTGACGACCCGCTGACAGCTGCACGTCGCTCGGGATTAAACGACTTGTCGGAACCTGACGTTGCACAGCTGGCTCACTTTCCTCTCAAAACACACGCGGATCAGGGCATGATTGATGGGTATGATAGGAAGGCCGAATGATTGATTGATTGATGAATTGAAGGGATATGCATTTTGATAGATTGATAGACTGATAGATGTGATGGATAGCCAGCCAGCCAGACAGACAGACAGACACAGACAGATATAGACTGGATTGATGAATAGACAGATAGACACAGTAGATTGGTTGATTGACAAATAGATAAATAAATAAACAGAATGATGATTGAACAAATAATTAGTTGAATAAATTGATAGATTGAATGGATGGATGTTTTAATTGCTTCCGATGTTTATTTACAAGAAATAATATAGTTGTATATATAAATGAACTATATAAACACACATATATAAATTTACATATAGAAACGCACAAACTTATACACATTGAAGTACAGTACATTTATATAGATTATAAAGCAAAGATAGGGAAGTAGAAACATACACACACACATAGACACACAAACAAACACGTACAAATAACCACACACACACACAAAACACACACACACACACATCAATCATCTACTTCACATTGGGTGGATCAGTGTGAAATTTTAGGCAGTGTTTGCAAAGATAGATTACAGGGTTGGAAGCTGCTGAGTGTCTGTACTATTATCTGTCACTCTTACCAGCTTTAGCACGTCAACACGATAGAGAGAGAGAGAGAGAGAGAGAGACTTCATCACAACACCGGGGGGGGGGGGAACTGCCTGTATTAATCATCATTTGCTCACAACACTTCTCCACACCTGTAAAAAACTCACCTAAACCTTCCGATACTTTAATTAAAATGAATCACCTTTGTAAATCGGCGTGAAAGACCAGCGCATTTATATTACACATTACTTAAATAATCACTCAGTAACTTAAAGAAGTTCACATTTTCTCTATAACATAATTTGCTTTTCATGGCTGCTATAGTGTGTGTATGGAGAGAGAGAGAGAGAGATTACAGTCTTTCTATAATTATAAATATACCGTCACCGTTTAGCTGTTTATTTTCACTTAGTTATATGATCTGTCACTACTGTCAGTTAGACGCACCTGTCTCCACGCAGTTTTACCATCACCTGTATATGAATCCTGATTTTGATACCTGTATTACCTTTCGTCACACTCCCGTACACACCTGCCTTCCTCTGACGTCAGTGCCGTCTACACACCTGTCATCAACACTATCATGAGACGTCCTTAGCCCCAGGTATACAGTTTCCTTCACCTGTCAACACTGCAATGTACACACGTCTTCACCTGTCAACATCACCGTCTCCACACGTCTCCACCTGTCAAAAGTTCTGTCCGTTAACTCCTTCACCTATCGACATCTCCTGTCTATAGGCTGTCATCATCACCATCTACACCACAACTGCAGGTAGACACACGGCTTCCTCGACCTGTCATCACCATCAGGTACACTCGTCACAGCCACCACCAGGGCCACTCTCTGACATAATCGCCAGTGTCATCGACTAAACTCTCCAATCGGTCGAGACCTCGAAACTCTATCTTACGAAGCACGAAATCCATCCTTCTTCAAGACTACAGCAGGAGGAAACAACAGCGACGAAAAGTCCCTTATGATGTACTCGTCCTTCTTATTAAGCTCCTGTAGAAGGCCGTCTTGTTGAAGGGACTGTTAGAGAAATACCCTCCTACTGGATAACATCAAGGAGTATTTGCCATCTGTAGGAGTCGTCTTTATACTTGTTGAGTTTAATGAGGAGTGAGGGAAGGGGTAGAGGGGTAAGTTCCTCCTCGTTGGTGGTCTCTCTCGTCTGTGTGTCTTCAGCTCCCCCCTTCGCCCGGAGTCCACGCGTGTTGTGCCTCCCGCCGGGTAATTGACTTATCGAGTCGGCGTCGTGAGGAATTATGGTGTTATTATGATTACTATCATTGCCCGGTGACCTCGTATCACCGGGGCGCGAGGGTGGGTGGGGGGGAGGGGAGGTAGAGTGCGTGGCAGCAGAGAACGAAAATGGTTGGAATTTGAGTGTGTGTGTGTGTGTGTGTTGAAGTAAGAGTCATGTATAGTAGTGTGTGTGCTGGAGTGAGAGGGTAAGAACGTGTGTGGTGGACTGAATGTTGTGAAAAAAGTTTGTTGTAGTGAGAGGCAAGTGTGGTAGAGTGTGTGTTGCTGTAAGAGGGAGATGTGACAAAGTCTGTGTTGGAGTGAGAAGGATGTTTAGTAGAGTGTGTGTTGAAATGAGATGGAAGTGTGTGTGTGTGTGTTAGAGTGCGAGGTGGTTGTAGTAGTGTGTGTGTGTGTGTGTGTTAGAGTGCGAGGTGGTTGTAGTAGTGTGTGTGTGTGTGTCCTGTAGACCGTGAGAAAGGAGCATTTAAGTGTGTTTGAATGGTAAGGTTATCTACCGAAGTGAATAAATATAACATTGTTCAGTACAAGAACGACATATAATGAAGATGTAAGTGTCTCCCTCTAAGTGTATAATGGTGAACATTTTTATAACTCAATTTATAAGAGGAGAAAATGACTATAAATAACTTTAGGATTATAACTATGATTATAAACTATAAGAAGAAATTATAATGAACTTGAAGGCACTGAAAGATGTATTTGAAGTAAATATATATATATAAAAAATATATATATATATATATATATATATATATATATATATATATATATATATATATATATATATATATATATATATATATATATATATATATATATATATATATATAATTTTTTTTAATATACCAGGTGTGATGAAGGTAATTTTTCATAATTGGGTTAAAACGCTTGAGACACAGTATGACTTTGGCTATTAAACGAGTTTCGGGTTACATATTGGAGAGTAATTTGTATATCCGAATAGTAAACAACGGGCAAGAAGTTTTTAAAGCATTAGTATGGTTAAGGTGTAGAATGTAAATGTACAGTGTGGGTATAGAACGTAGGTGTGTATGTAGTTAGTGTATGATAGTAGATATAAGACCATATAAAGATAAAACTGTATTTAAACATATATTCGTGTTGGCAGATTATATGTCTCTGTTTGTTTTAGAGTACTGTAGGTATTTTTTGTTTCATAAATAATACGTAGTCTTCTTTATCTAACGCCTCCCATCAACATCAGTTCACGTTATCACAAGGTGTAATTTCACGCTTCATATGTTCAATAAGTTGGAAGAATACCAGCAACCCACCTGTCTTGTTCTCTCGCAACACGACTCCTCTTGACCAGTCCAGATGTTCTTTTGTCCGCACGATATGTAAATGATCCGCATAAAAGTGACCAAATTGGAGTCGTGTATGGAGAACAGCTGGACGACGGACCACCACCACCACCATCAATGTTTCACGTGACATCTACTCTTAGGCTCCGCGGTGGTTCTTTGTGTGTCAATGTGATGCTTGGTGAGGCTTCTTTTATGAATATTGTGGAGCATTAGTGACGATTCAGAATTATTTATGTATGTTGGGGGTTTGATGAAGTTTATTTATATCCATATACCTTGTCAAAATTACCTTAATAATAATGTACTATAGGACGTAACAATAATGTATGTTTATTTCAGTCGTATAATACACTAAATACAGAATAAACATCAAACTTAATAATGTTTTATGTTGGGTTTACAGTACATCTCTTATGGCCACAAAACACTAAAGTAAATATGTATATATGACTTATTCTTTAAATTAACTTTTATTTCAAGTCCTGTCGAAAATGGCCAATAACAATAATAGGTTAAAGTTACTCTCCAAGATGTTCGTAACTGAAAGAACTTCATGATAGTTAATGATTCTATTCTCAGGGTCCTCAGTTCCTGTATCAGTGAACAGAAAGAACCAAACCTATTATCAATCGTGTTCTTCCATTTACTGTTTGTCATGGTTCCTCAAACACCCTTCCACACGGCACCATCACCAAATCCGACAATTTCATGCTTGTCTCTGTCTTTCTCATCAGCTCACAATTTCAGTTTATTTGTGACACGAAGGAGGCTGTAGGACACTTCTTTCTACGAACCGAGGAGAGAGAGAGAGAGAGAGAGAGAGAGAGAGACTTTGAACCTAAAATGTCGAAGTGGTGTAGAAAATTAAATTTAATCTATCATAAGTTTACGTCATTCATTATTGTGTATGAAAATTAATGGACAAACGAGTGAGAGATATAGTGTCCTTCTGTGGCACACACACACACACACACATACACACACACACACACATAACACTAATGTTAATGCTTGACCTGTATATTTATATATGTATATAACTTGGTAAATGTTATATGTAAACTTACCGAACTGTCTTATTGAAATATATAAACAACACCTTCATGCTAAAGACATTCACTTGTGTGCTTATACATAGATTGATACAGGTACAGATGATTAACATATTTAATTACAGGTATATTGGTTGATGAATAAATAAACAGATAAAACCAAATAGATTTATAGAAAAGTAGGTCAGTAAAATAGATAAAAGACACAAATAGATGGATAGATTGACTACTAGGATGAGAAATTGATACTTATATATATGTAGATAAGGAGATATAAACCTTATCATGAATTTGCAATAAACTAATAAATTATGACATGATAATAGCATTTTGTATGTATGTATGTATGTATCTGCCTGCCTGTCTGTCTGTCTGTAATAATAATAATAATAATAATAATAATAATAATAATAATAATTAACGGTTTATTGAAAGAGCATGGCAGCCGGAAGGCTGAAAATATACAGTTACATAATTGGGGAATGGGTCTCTTGATTGACAAATAACATACAAGTAACATATACAGTAAGTGATACAAATATGATGTATAATAACTAGGTGGGGAGAAGCTCAAACTACAGGGCGTTTCTACATAGTAACAGTGTAAAAAGTAAGATTGACTGGGAGTGAATACACTGGTTGATTACAAGTTATTGATAATTTTTACAATGGTTGGGACTGGACTGTTCTCATAGCGATCAGTCCGTGCTCGTATGGGCTGGATGCAGTTGTGGTGTCGAACAGCAATTCTCAGACGAGGGATCTCGGGTGGTAGTTACCGTCTGTCTGTCTCAGTATAAACTAAGAAGAAATTATGCAGAATAACACACACACAAACAAAGAGAACGAAGATAAAAAATATTACGTCAATTTAAATGCATTACAAGTACAGAACATTAAGAAAACCATAATAAAGTTAATGCTTCACAAGCACAGGGAATAAACAGTGTTACATGTACTTTAAGTCAGATCAAGTACAGAGCATTAAGTAGAACATATGTAGTAAGTAATGACTATAATATCACATGCTCTTTAATGCACTACAAACAAGTACAAAACAACAACAACAGATGTAACTTAAAATAAAAAAAACAAGCAATGAGTATTATGTGAAATGTGCTTTAATGCATAACGAGTACAGGGCATTAGAGTCCAGACTTATGAGCTGCTGTGTTAAGAAAACTTTCACTTGCCTTTGTAATGCCCGACGTATATCTGCTTGTGTCTTGCAGTTGAGGTTCACCGCCACGACATATCATTCTCATTTTTCACATCTCGAATATTACGAAGAAATACGTGATTATTGTCTTTTATTACACACACATACTGATTTGATTTAGCCTTTTTTCTTATGAATTTTGCCTCAATCTTCTTTTTCTCTTATTTTTTACCTTTTTTTTCATATGGGTAATTCTCTCTCTCTCTCTCTCTCTCTCTCTCTCTCTCTCTCTCTCCTTGTCGTTTTTGTGTTCCTTCCTCTTCCTGTCTTTTCGTCTGCTTTGTTTCTTTATTCCGTGTTTTTCTTCCTCTTTCTGTTCCTCTAATCGTTTCACTAATAGTTTTTATTTACTAATCCTCTTTTTTCCCTCTTTACTATACCCGCCGCAGGTTCCTCCCTTCATCTCTCTCTCTCTCTCTTCCCCCCAACGCAAACCCCTTCCATGCTTCCAACCCCTCTCACCGCATCCCCCTCTCTCCTACCCTTCCCACTACACCCCCTCCCTTCCACACCTCCCATTCCTCAGCACCCCCTCAGAACCCCTCCCTCCCCCTCCCATCCCGCAGCACCCCTCCTTTCCTCCCCCCTAAGCACCCCTCCCTTCCCTTCCACCCTAAGCACCCCTCCCTCCCTCCCATCCTCCAGCACCCCTCTCCCTCCCACCCCCCAGCATCCCTCCCTCCATCCCCCAGCACCCCTCCTCTCCCATCCCACCAGCACCCCTCGCTTTCCTCCCACCCTAAGCACCCCCTCCTCCATCCCCCCAGCACCCCTCCTGCCATCCCCCAACCCCTCCCACCCCCAGCACCCCTCCCTCCCCACCCCCAGCCTCCCTCCTCCCATCCCCCCAGCACCCCTCCCTCCCACCCCCCCAGCACCCCTCCCCTCCCCACCCCCCCTTCCCCTCCCTCCAACTCCCCCAACCCCCTCCACTCCCACCCCCCCCCTCCTCCCACCCCCCAGCACCCCTCTCCCTCCCATCCCCAGCACCCTCCCCTCCCACCCCCCAGCACCCTCCTCCACCCCCCCAACACCTCCCTCCCACCCCTTCCCTCCTCCCATCCCCCAGCACCTCCTCCACCCCCCAGCACCTCCCTCCCATCCCCCCCAACACCCTCCCTCCCACCCCCCCAACACCCCTCCCTCCCCACCCCCCCAACACCCCCCTCCCTCCCATCCCCCCAGCACCCCTCCTCTCTCCATCCCCAGCACCCCTCCCTCCACCCCCCCAGCACCCCTCCCTCCCCATCCCCAGCACCCTCCCTCCCACCCCCCAGCACCCTCCTCCACCCCCCCCCAGCACCCCTCCCTCCCACCCCCAGCACCCTCCCTCTCCCATCCCCAGCACCCCTCCTCCCACCCCCCAGCACCCCTCCTCCCACCCCCCCAGCACCCTCCCTCCCCTCCCCCAACACCCTCCCTCCCACCCCCAACCTCCTCCCCCCCCAGCACCCCTCCTCCTCCCCCCAGCACCCCTCCTCTCCATCCCCAGCACCCTCCTCCCACCCCCCGGCACCTCTCACCCCCAGCACCCCTCCCTCCCTCCCTCTTCGTCTTATCTAGGTAGATAGTGTACAATTTTCGTCTTAAACAATGACAGTGGTCCAGGGAGTGATGACAACAATCATTTATAGACTTGTTTGTGAATTGATTCTAACTGGCGGTTGGGTGGAGACGGGTGTGGGATGTTGGCTAACAGGGAAATGTAATACAGGTACGGGGGTTCGATTCTGGAGTTTTGACTTCTGTTTAGGAGAAGGCCAGAAAGTCCAGCTAAGTGATCGTGTGATAATGTTTTGTGACTGTCCGTCTGTCCGTCCGTCTGTTCGTCCTTCCGTCTGTTTGTCTCTGGTCTTAAGCTTCATGAAAGACTTTCCTAATACTAATACCCAACAATTTATTTTCGTATACCAACACACATTCATTATTACATATCATCTTAATTCCTTCCTTAAGAGTCACTCTTCAACCTCCTCATTAAGTACACCACACTTGTCATACTGGAAAAAAAAGTTACGTACGACCACTAACGACCCCCTTACTACTACTATATACACTGCTTACTAATTCCCTGCGTCTCTCTCCCCCTTCTCTCCTCCTCCTTCTCCTTCACCCTGCCCTCCTTCTCTCTCCCCCCTTCCCGCCTCCCCTTCTCCCCCCCCCCCGTGTTCTTCCTTTCCATTCCCTCCTACCCCTTGCTCTCTCTTCCCCACCTTTCCTTCCTCCTCCCCCTGCCCTCTTCCTCCCTCTTCTCTCCCCCTTCCCTCCTTACCTCTTAGACCTTCTCGCCTCCTCCTATCCACCTGCCTTATTATTCCTTCCCTCCTCCTCTAACCCTGCCCCCTTCATCCCTCCTTCCCTCCTCTTACTCCCTCTGCCTTCTTCCCCCCTCCTCTCCCCTCTTCCTCCCCTTCTTTTCTCTCCTCCCTCTCCTGCCCTTCCCCTACCATGTCCTCTTCCTCCCCCCTGCCCAGCTGACCTCCCGAGCCACACAACAACGGGGGGTCTGACCATGTACGCTGCGCTTTCGTTCTGTCACCCAGAATACGAATGGCCATCTTACACGTCATCGCGAGTTGGTCCTCTTGTTTAATTTATCTTCCTTCCCGATTGTTCAAAATTCTACCGTCGGTTTTAAAAAGATTTCTCTTGTGATGTAAGCAAGTTGTAAAGGCTTATATGTGAACTACAACTACTACTACTACTACTACTTTTTCAATGTGGCGCCCAGCCTCCTCCAATAGGCACATCTTTGCTACCATTTTATTTCCTTACGATTAAATATTCTAATACAAAAGTAGCGACTCTAGCTGAGTTATAGTAGTTAAGCCGCAGATCTATGCGTCATTCAGTGACTTTTGCCTCATAGTCAACATATGCGACCATTGTCGGCCTTGGGGCCGAAGATTTCGTTCCTCCGAAGTAAAGCAAAGCAGACCTAAGCAGAGAGGACAGTCGACAGGTTGCAGCGTAACTTCTGGGCTGCTGCTTCTGTTCGGATAACACCTTAGTCAGCCTTGATGATGATTATGATGATGCATCTTTGCTTTATCTTCCTTTAGTTTATCCAGACACTTCTCTCTCTCATCTCTTTTTTTTTAGACTGGTGTAATTACCAACTTTGTTATGCGCTTAATGACCTTAGTTGTTGAATCACAGTAGTAATCATTGATTCAATCGTATCTTCATCTTGAACCACACACCAACACAAGGATCCGAAACATGAAATCCGAAATATCCATCCAGGGATTCAAAGTATGGAGCAAGAAATCCGAAACACGAACCCAAAGATCCGAAATAGGAACCAGGGACTCGAAGCGTCAACTCAGATATCCGAAGCATGAACCCGAAGATCCGAAACATTATTCATACGCAAATTGGTTTAAGTCGTATCAGGTGAGTCGTTGTCTCAGCCACGCTTGTAAACAAAAGCAATTAGCAGTCTGACAGGTGAAAGCACAGATCATCTGACGTCTATGTGAGGAACTGGTGCTGTCAGCGATGGTGCGGTCAGGCAGGGTCTCATGTTGTCAGTGATGGTGGTGGTGGCAGTGTGGTCAGCAGGGTCTCATGTTGTCAGTGATGGTGGTGGTGGCAGTGCGGTCAGCAGGATCTCATGTTGTCAGTGATGGTGGTGGTGGCAGTGTGATCAGCAGGGTCTCATGTTGTCAGTGATGGTGGTGGTGGCAGTGTGGTCAGCAGGGTCTCATGTTGTCAGTGATGGTGGTGGTGGCAGTGTGGTCAGCAGGGTCTCATGTTGTCAGTGATGGTGGTGGTGGCAGTGCGGTCAGGCAGGGTCTCATGTTGTCAGTGATGGTGGTGGTGGCAGTGTGGTCAGCAGGGTCTCATGTTGTCAGTGATGGTGGTGGTGGCAGTGCGGTCAGGCAGGGTCTCATGTTGTCAGTGATGGTGGTGGTGGCAGTGTGGTCAGCAGGGTCTCATGTTGTCAGTGCGGTCAGCAGGGTCTCATGTTGTCAGTGATGATGGTGGTGGCAGTGTGGTCAGCAGGGTCTCATGTTGTCAGTGATGATGGTGGTGGGTGGTGCGGTCAGGCAGGGTCTCATGTTGTCAGTGATGGTGGTGGTGGCAGTGTGGTCAGCAGGGTCTCATGTTGTCAGTGATGGTGGTGGTGGCAGTGTGGTCAGCAGGGTCTCATGTTGTCAGTGATGGTGGTGGTGGCAGTGTGGTCAGCAGGGTCTCATGTTGTCAGTGATGGTGGTGGTGGCAGTGTGGTCAGGCAGGGTCTCATGTTGTCAGTGATGGTGGTGGTGGCAGGGGGTCAGCAGGCCCCATGTTGTCAGTGATGTGTGTGGTGGTGGTGTGGTCAGTGGTGGTCTCTATGTTGTCAGTGATGGTGGTGGTGGCAGGTGATCAGTAGGGTCTCAAGGTTGTCAGTGATGGTGGTGGTGGCGGTGTGGTCAGCAGGGTCTCATGTTGTCAGTGATGGTGGTGGTGGCAGTGTGGTCAGCAGGGTCTCATGTTGTCAGTGATGGTGGTGGTGGCAGTGTGGTCAGCAGGGTCTCATGTTGTCAGTGATGGTGGCTGGTGGCAGTGTGGTCAGCAAGGTCTCATGTTGTCAGTGATGGTGGTGGTGGCAGTGTGGTCAGCAGGGTCTCATGTTGTCAGTGATGGTGGTGGTGGCAGTGTCTTCTCTTTTACTCCTCCTCCTCCTCCTCCTGATCCTCCTCCCTTTCCATTCACTCTTCCTATTCTTCCGCTTCCTCCTTTTCCTTTTCTTCCTTTTCGTCTCCTCTTCTCTTTTTCCTTTATCGCCTTTTCCTCCTTATCCTCTTTTCCTCCTCCTCCCTCCCTCCCTCCCTCTCCTCCTCCTCGTTCTTTTCCTCCACTTTCTTCTCTTATTTATCACCACCACCACCATCATCATCACCCTCCTCTTCTTCTTCTTCATCGTCTTGTTTGTCTTGCTTCATGTCATCATCCTACACATATTTGTTAATCACAAGCAAACTTCTTTTCAATGCTTCAAGATTTGGGCTTCTCCAACGTCCTTAAGATCATCACCCCGACACAGAGAGGCTGAGAGCTGGAGCCACCACTGTGTACGCTGGCACTAAGGCTGGTGGCTGGTCAAGGTCTTCATAAACGAGTCCTGTATGATTTATATCTGCTGTGCTGTCCACTCATTTTCTTGTGTATATAAAGAATTAAATATTGTCGAAAGATTTTTTTTATTTTTTTATAGGAAATATGCTGACGTAGAGACGATAGATTTTTAGTGATTATTACAAATACAATATGCATTAATAAGTTGTGTAGTACAATTACATATATAAAATAATATTGGATAATCTGTAACCATAAATCAATAATACAGAATACATTATATGAGACATTACTAAAATACGTAAGCTAAGATTTTTTTTAACAAGATCTATAATATTTATATTACTTAAGTACACATACAATATATCAATGACCGTCTTACATTTTTTTAAGGGATCCTGTAAAAAGTTTTGAATGTTTTTTTTTTTTTAAGTCTTCTGTAACCACACAAAACAAATGTCAAGATCATTGTCCATGTCAGTATGTGGGTCAAGGTCTGCCACATACACACACACACATGACAGCACACTTCAGGAGAGACAGAAGAAGGAGATTCACCAGTCACAAGAGCTCGCCTGCTGCTGTTGTTACGTTGTCTTTCTCTCCTTTAAAAACTGACTAAGCTCTTGAAGCACGTACACTGAAGTCAACTCACACAGTAGACAACAGCCATTAAACAGAGAGAGAGAGAGAGAGAGAGAGAGAGACCTCACTTACGTAACACACACTCAAACTCTCACCACTATATAATTATTTACAAATACACCTCAACAACAACACTAAATATAATAAACACACATCAAAAAATAATATAAAAGTTGGTGTATATGATGACACTGTTAGTCTTTATTGACAACCATTATTGGGTTATAAAAGTGAGAGTCAATTTGTCAGGTATGAGTGAGGAGGAAGGAGGGGGAGGGAGGAGGACGAGGGAGGAGGAGGAGGTAGAGGAGGAGTGGGGCTGAAGAGGAGGCGGAAGAGGAGGAGGGGGGAGGATGAGGTGGGGGAGGAGGGAAGCGAAAGACAGGGGAAGGGGGGAGGAGGAAGAGGTGGAGAGGAAGGAGGAGGGGGAGGAGAAGGAAGAAGAGGAGGTGGGGGAGGAGGAAGTGGGGAGGAGAAGGAGGTGGAGAGGGAGGAGGAGAATTTAGAGGTGGAGGTGGGGGAGGAGGCGGGGAAGGAGGAGGAACACATCAGGAATAATTATATAAGTTTGTTAGTGATGAGTCGATGGTGTTATGGCACAAGAGATCGAAACCTGCCAATAGAGGTTCGAATCCCCAAAATGTCTAGATGTAAATATAGAAAATAATATAGATAAAACGAAGGAAATTTTGAGAAAAGTGAAAAAGTATAATTTACTTTTTGAAAGCTTATGCAAAATAATCTTGAGTATTATGGAGACATTCCCTGTATAACGTGATAACATTCTCAAGTATAACGTGATAACATTCTCAAGTATAACGTGATAACATTCTCAAGTATAACGTGATAACATTCTCAAGTATAACGTGATAACATTGTCAAGTATAACGTGATAACATTCTCAAGTATAACGTGATAACATTCTCAAGTATAACGTGATAACATTCTCAAGTATAACATGAATACACTCACTAGTATAACATGATAACATTCTCAAGTATAACGTGATAACATTCTCAAGTATAACATGATAACATTCTC
>NW_024731246.1:0-2882 GCF_018991925.1 Homarus americanus | reverse complement strand
CATGGCACTGAAGGGGAGCTCGGCCTCACACCCCGGGTCATGGTGCTGAAGGGGTGCCCGGCCTCACACCCCTGGTCAGTCACTAAAGGGGTGCCCAGCCCTCACACCCCGGGTCATGTCACACTGAGTGGTGCCCGCCCTCACACCCCGGGTCATGGCACTGAAGGTTTGCCCTGGCCCTCACACCCCTGGTCATGTACACCTAAAGTGGTGCCCGGCACCACACCCGGGTCATAGCACTAGGAGCCCGGCCTCACACCCGGGTCATGGTGCTGGAGGGGTGCCCGGCTCACACCCCGGGTCATGTCACTGAAGGGTGCCTGGCCCCACACCCCGGGGTCATGTCACTGAAGGGGTGCCCAGCTCACACCTGGGTCATGGCACTGAAGGGTGCCTGGCTCACACCCCGGGTCATGTCACTGAAGGGTGCCTGGCCCCTCACACCCCGGGTCATGGCACTGAAGGGTGCCTGCCCTCACACCCCGGGTCATGGTGCTGAGGGTGCCCAGCCTCACACTCCTGGCCTTGCACCAGGCGGGTGCCTGGCCTCACACCCCTGATTCATCATGAAGGGGTGCCCGGCCTCACACCCCGGTTCACAGCACTAGGGGTGCCCGGCCTCACACCCATTTCATGGCACTGGAGGGTGCCCGGCCCTCACCCCTGATCATGGCACTGAAGGGGTGCCCTGCCCTCACACCGGGTCATGTCACTGAAGGGGTGCCTGGCCCTCCACCCCTGGTCATGGCACTGAAGGTGCCCGGCCTCACACCCTGGGCATGCACTGAAGGTGTGCCCGGCCCACACACCCGGGTTATGGAGACTGAAGGGGTGCCCAGCCCTCACACCCCGGGTCATGGCATTGAAGGGGTGCCCGGCCCTCACACCCCGGTCATGGCACTGAAGGGGGCCCGGCTCACACCCCGGGTCATGGCACTGAAAGGGGTGCCCGGCCCTCACACTCGGGTCATGGCACTAGGGGTGCCCGCCCTCACACCCCGGGTCATGGCACTGAAGGGGTGCCTGGCCCTACCCCCGGGTCATGGTACTGAAGGGGTGCCCGCCTCACACCCCGGGTCATGGTGCTGATGGGTGCCCGGCCCTCACACCCCGATCTATGGCACTGAAATCGTGCCCGGCTCACACCCCAGGTCATGGCACTACACTCGCCCGCGGGAATTGACGGTGCCCGGCCGTCACACCCCGGGCCATGGTGCTGGAGGGGTGTCCGGCCCTGACACTCCGGTTCTTGACACTGAAGGGGTGCCCGTCCCTTACACCCCGGGCCATGGTGCTGGAGGGGTGCCCGGGCCTCAAACCCCGGGTCATGGTGCTGGAGGGTTGCCCCGCCCAAACATACCGGGTCATGGAGCTGAAGGGGTGCCCGGCCATCACACCCCGAATCATGGCACTGAGAGGGTGCCCGGCCCTCACACCACGGGCCATGGTGCTGGAGGGGTGTCAGGCCGTGACACACCCTGGTCATGACACTGAAGGGGTGCCCGGCCCTCCTTAGGCCATGGTGCTGGAGGGGTGCCCGGCCCTCACACCCCGGGTAATGTCACTGAAAGGGTGCCCGGCCCTCACAACCCGGGCCATGGTGCTGGAGGGGTGCCCGGCCCTCACATACCTGGTCATGGAGATGAAGGGGTGCCCGGACATCACACCCCGATTCATGGCACTGAACGGGTGCCCGGTCCTCACACCTTTGGTCATGTCACTGAAGGGGTGCCCAGCCCTCACACCCCGGGTCATGGCACTAAAGGGCTGCCCGGCCCTCACACCCCGGGTCATGTCACTGAAGTGGTGCCCGGCCTTCACACCCCGGGTCATGGCACTGAAGTGGTGCCCGGCCCTTACACCCCGGGTCATGGCACTGAAGGTTTGCCCGGCCCTCACACCCCTGGTCATGTACCTAAAGTGGTGCCCGGCAATCACACCCCGGGTCATAGCACTAAAGGGGTGCCCGGCCCTCATACCCCGGGTCATGGTGATGGAGGGGTGCCCGGCCCTCACACCCCGGGTCATGTCACTGAAGGGGTGCTCCGGCCCTCATACCCCGGGTCATGGTGCTGGAGGGGTGCCGGCCCTCACACCCCGGGTCATGTCACTGAAAGGGTGCCCGGCCCTCACACCCCGGGTCATGTCACTGAAGGGGTGCCCATCCCTCACACCCCGGGTCATGGCACTGAAGGGGTGCCTGGCCCCTCACACCCCGGGTCATGTCACTGAAGGGGTGCCCGGCCGTCACATCCCGGGCCATGGTGCTCGATTGGTGCCCGGCAATCACACCACGGGTCATGGTGCTGAAGGGGTGCCCGGCCCTCACACCCTGATTCATGGCATTGAAAGGGTGCCCGGCCGTCACACCCCGGTTCGCAGCACTGTAGGGGTGCCCGGCCCTCAAACCCCATTTCATGGCACTGAAAGGGTTCCCGGCCCTCACACCCCGATTCGTGACACTGAAGTAGTGCCCGGCCCTCACACCCCGGGTCATAGTACTGAAGGGGTGCCCGGCCCTCACACCCCGGGTCATGGTGCTGGAGGGGTGCCCGGCCCTCACACCCCGGGTCATGTCACTGAAAGGGTGCCCGGCCCGCACACCCCGGGTCATGTCACTGAAGGGGTGGCCAGCTCTCACACTCCGGGTCATGGCACTCGAGGGGTGCCCGGCCCTCACATCCCGGGTCATGTCACTGAAGGGGTGTCCAGCCCTCACACCCCGGGTCATGGCACTAAAGGGGTGCCCGGCACTCACACCCCAAGTCATGGTGCTGGAGGGGTACCCAGCTCTCAGACTCTGGGTCATGGCACTGAAGGGGTTCCTGGCCCTCACACCCCGGGTCATGGTGCTGAAGGGGTGTCCGGCCCTCACACCCCAA